>NW_015172606.1:322110-329308 GCF_001447785.1 Gekko japonicus | reverse complement strand
TTCACATCTGGAAATCTGTCTTTGCCAGAATCTTGGTGAATAAGACAGCAAATCCTAATGAGCTGTTCATCATAAATCTGTAACACATCTCTTGGATGAGTTCATCCCCTATGCATGAAGCATATACCCTATATTTAGAATCCCAGGCATGCTTGTTATAATCCTATTGTGCAAAGAGAAGACTGCACAAGTTCCTTTCCTCTGAGCCCATCCTGACAGAATGTGCTAAGTGGACTTAAAGTTGGTGTGCCAAAGGCTCCAGAAATATTGTTTTAAAATTGAATGTTTGCATATAGAGTGACTTATTGACAGGGATGTGCTCATTAAATTTGTACTGCTTCTATTGCATGCATTTTCATACTTTCTGCTTTTAGGGAATTCTTCCCACATAACCTTGTCTCCCAAGGAAATTCTGCATCTCTGTCATTGGACTGCAACATATTGCAGACAGTTTTGGGACATGTTCTAAAATGACCTTTCAGTTGACATGGAACACTGACCAGACCTTCTGGAACTCACTATTTCCCAGGGCTGCCAAGAGGGGAGGGACTAAAGGGGACAAAATTCATGAGTCCAAAGTCATCTGGAGGGCCCTGAAGCTAGCATCATGCTGCATCTAGCCCAATACATTGAAATTAATTTTTGTCAAACTTGGAACTTTATTTACCATGTATTTTCTGTATTTTCCTGTATCTTGCTGTAGAGGGTAGTGTGCAGGGTGTGTGTGTGTGTGTGTATGTGAAAGCGCTTCTCTTAGGTGCTGGGCAACTATTCAAAAGGAGCCTCCCATCTGGGAAGAATTCTCAATGACCTTGGATGCTGTCTCGACTAGTTTGCTTGTTGTAGATAATATAGTGTCCGTTGGCAGGAGGGGGAAAGGAGAGCTAATGGTGTGTGCTTCTTTTAGGCAGGATGTATGAACAGAATCATTGGATGGGATGCTGGGGGGGGGGCTTGTTTGAATTATGTACAACTCTGGTTTTGGTGCCAATTAAATTAGTTCTGACACAAGTGGTCACAGGTTGACACAGGCACGTCTCTCAATAAACATATCACTTTCCAGTGAGTGTTGTTGGAGATACGTTTGTTCAAGAGTCTGACAATTTTACTTTTAATGCAATTCCATATTGCAACCACTTGGGACGCGCGGAATGCAGGGAAGTCTGAGCACAGTAAACAGCAGTCACTCTGGTTATCTGCTAACCTTGCCTTTCTCCAAGGTTCAAACAGATCGTGCTAAGCTCCTCGACCAAGCCAGCAGTGGAGCAAAGCAACTCAAGCCAGCATAGCCAGTGACTACTACCTACAGTAAATGCCTGAAGCTGGTAGCTGCACCCACTAATGAGGTAGTTGTCTCCAGGAGTCTATGGTGTCCCTCTTCCTTTTTTTTTTTTAATAAATATTTTTATTGATTTTTCCCATCACCCACCTCTTACATCATATGCTAAATTATATCCTTTACATAGACGAGCATACAGCCATGATAGTTTTACAATATATCTCAGTCGAAAACTCTTCCTGACAGTTCTACTAAATTTTCCATTTATACAGCTTCCCCCAATTTTTTTCAAAATTTTTTCCATCTTTCCCTTTTAATATACCAGATAGTTTATCCGTCTCCGCTATTTCAAACAGTTTTTGCAACACTTCTAGTTTGTCCGGAATCTTGTCGGTTTTCCAATATTTGGCGTAACTTATCCTTGCTGCCACTATACAATGCAATAACAAATTTTTCTGTTCTTTTTTAAACGTTTCGGGGATAATATTCAATAGAAATACCTCCGCTTTCATTGGTATTGTTTCTTCTAAAATTTCCCTCAGCATCACGCTAATACTTTTCCAATATTCTATAGCTTTGCTACACGTCCACCACATGTGGAAGTACGTACCAACTTGCTGTTTACATTTCCAACATATGTTGGTTGACGATGGAGAAAATTTAGCTAATCTAGAGGGGTATAAGTACCATCTATGTATGACTTTATATGTATTTTCTTTGAAGGAAGTTGCCCTAGTGGTCTTCATATTTGTTTCCCAAATTTTGGACCATTTATCAGGTTCAATATCATAGCCCAAATCTTTATTCCACATATCTAAATTAACTTTTTTTGTTTCTTCTTGAGTTGCCTCATCCAACAATTTTCTATACATATTTTTTATTAATTTTCCACCCCTGGCAAACCAAATTTTATCTATATCTATTGGCTTAGTGTAAAATCCCACTTTTTGGTCTTCCTTATATCTAGTTTTCAATTGTAAGTACTGGAACCATGACAGCTCCTTATTTTGTGTTTTCAAGATTTCTCTCGATTTTAAATCATTATTACCCTCTTCCTTTCATTCCCCTCCAACTCCATTGTTCTGCTGTCCAGCCAGATCTTGCGAAGTGGTAGTTAGAGAGTTGCAGCAAGACAAAACAAGGGAGGAAAGCTGCTCCTGCTTCTGTTACACAATAATGATGGCTTCTATACATCCAAGGGGCCTACCCCTTTGCCATGTTTTGCAGTATTTAACAGTAGTTTGAATACTGAATGAGCAGTTCTTCCTGCCAAAAGAGTTAGAGCAATACCTGATGAAACAACAAGAAGAGTTAGAGCAATACCTGATGAAACAACAAGAAGAGTGATAATCTATTTCTGACGAATTGTAAGGAAAACCAGTTTTATAACAAATGTCATACCCCGCCCTTCTCACCAGTGGGGACCTAAAGCAGCTTCCATTGTTCTCCTGTCCTCCATTTGATCCTCACAACAACCCTGTCAGGTAGGTGTGTCTGATAGTGTGATACCCAGCAACCTTCCATGGCAGATTGGGGATCGAAGTATTAGAGACACACAACAGGTTGTTTAAAAACTCCCTTATTACATGTTGCTTGTTGGGAAGATAACCTGGTCCAGGATGTTCTGATTGCCACCATTTTGTCACAGCAACTCCCATCATCCTTCTGGGGTTGGGGGCCAGTTTTCAAACATATAGCATTATTTTCTGAGTTTTGCCCACCACAAAAAGACATCTTAGCTTCCATTGCAAATGGCACAGGGGGGGGGGGGTTGTCTGGAGACAACCTGGGCCAAGATATTCCCAGGTCTTTCATTTCTGGCCCTGGAACTGCCTGAAGCTGGTAGCTGATTTTGTATTTTCTGATGCCTGCCACAAATGGACAGATGGATGGACAGGCTGATTCTTTCATTACTATAGACTCATGGTCACAGCAAGCCAAATTATTTTTTTTCTGTTAAAATATTTGGTTTGGATCAGGGTCATATGGGGGCCCCTAGATGGAATCTTTGTCTGGGGGCTGTGGTGGTTTTTGGCAGCCCTGCCGTTTCCTTACTTGAACAGAAAGTAAGACCTAAAATTCACTCATTGCTCTTTTGTAGCTGCACGTTATAAAGCTGAAGGCTAGTGTGGGATACTGGAGAAAGCCTAGGACCAGGACTGCGGAGACACAGCCTGCAACCCCTGGGAGCAATTGGCAGACTTTCAGTTTCAACTGAAAGTAACACAAAGGGACACTCTAGCATTTTGCAAATGGGGCCTCATCCCCAAATGCTCATAGGGGTTGAAGGCTTTGGTCTGGTAACCCTAGACATGAACCCAGGTCTCCAAAGTCCTGGTCCTACACTTTAACCAATATCCTGCACTAGCTCTTAACTCTACACCTTGTAGCTACAGTAGAGTGTTGAGTGCATTCTTGGCCCTAGTGGTCCTCCTCTTGAGCCCAATTCACTTTTCAGACAGGGATGTTTTGAGCAGACATTTGTTTTTGTCCCCCTTTCCTTTAAGTGCTGAGGTCTGGGAGCAATCAATGTATGTCAAATAATGCATCAGTCTGTGGAAGAGCCCTAACAGAGACCCCCAGCTTAAACACCAGCGTCAGATAGTTCTAAGGGGTCTGTCAGCCTTTGATTCTTCAGGGGGCTCTCAACAGCTGAAAGGGCATATTGCTGTGTTTTCTTTTTCTTCCTGTAATTGTTGTTTTGCTCATAAGAAGAAGAGATTGGATTTATACCCCGCCCTTCACTACCCAAAGGTGTCTCAGAGCAGCTTACAAACTCCTTTCCCTTTCCCTCCACACAACAGACACCCCGTGAGGTAGGTGGGGCTGAGAGAGCTCTGACAGTAACTGCTCTTTTTCAAGAACAGCTCTTATCAGAGCCACGGCTTGCCCAAGGTCATCCAGACAGGTGCAAGTGGAGGAGTGGGGAATCAAACCCGGTTCTCCCAGATTAGAGTCCGCACACTTAACCACTACACCAAACTGGCTCTTCAGCTCCCACCTCACTTGTGTGCCTATTGCCACTGAATCCCTTTGAGGGAAAAAGAACCATTCCCTTTTGGTGATACAGGAGGGGAGAATCATGTATGCCTTCCCAAGCTTCTTGAAGGATGAGCAGAATACAAATGTAATGTCACCAACAGTTATTTTACTTCAATAACTGTTGAAGGCATGCCTGGGACCAGCCATATTGAATGCTTTTGAGTAATCCAAAGTTGTAGTTATTTCAGAAGAGTGATGTTGTGTGCACTGGCTATATTTCATGTATTGATTTCAACTAACCAGCCCAATCTTTGGTTCCAGATCTATGATTATTGGAGAATACACTTGTCAGCATCCCTATTCCCACCTGGTCTGAAAAAGCACTACCTCATATCTTCAACTCCCACCTACTCTATTAAGATGTCACAAAATACAGATATTTCTTTGCAGTGAGCAAGACTTGTGCTTGTATTAACTTTTGTTCCTCTTCTTCCCTTGTGCGCAGAGCATGATAGAAAGCCTCCTGATTGTAGAAAACTTCAGTTGGACTTCCATTTGTTGACATGCCTGAATGCAGACTGGAGTTGTTTCTTTCTTGCAACCTGGGATTCTAATTCCAGTTTGTGGGAAGAAAACCAAGGCTATGTGGTCCTGGAACCCTCATTTGGACATTTTGACAAATTAATTAGAGTCTTCTGAGAACAGGAAGTCTTCAACTGTGCCCCACACATGAGAGGGTGAAGGAGGGGAATGCAGGAGCATGATAACAAGCCAGGTTCATGCCCGTCATAGCCAAAACTCTGTCTGTCTGTGGCATTTGAAAGAGGCCACTGTGAATGTAAGCTCTACAGCCCTCTCATACAGAGATACTGACGTCTGTCACAGAAAGAACTGAAATAGTGAAGTATCCTTTGGGCTGAAGGAAGACAAAATGCACTCAGCATTCCAAAAAAAGAAAGGAAGAAAATTACAATGAGACGCAATGGGGAACTATTCAGGACACGTAGTCACATTGTTATTGCTTTTGGGGCTAATGCTACTTTTGGTGCTATTGTTGGTGTTGTTATTATGATGATACTCTCAAAAGCTTTTAAAAGGTGTTCAGCATACAATACCCAATCTCTGCAGAATGACAGCGATTATGGGAAACAGTGCCATGAGGCTAAGAGTCCATCATTTAAGCTTCATTCATTTTTATTTTGGAATTGTGACCAATCTGAGGGGGAAAGAAGGTATTGATTACATACACACAGGTATACAAGACACTTGCCATGTTTGGGTCCTTGAAAACTGTAGCCCTACGTGCCCTGGCAGTATTTCTTTTCTTGTTTTGCTGCAGGATTTCTCCCAATTTGAATAAAACCATCTATGATACATTGGTATACCACACACAGTTGCCCCACTGGATAAGAAACACAAAATGAGCAAGCTTGGTCTCTGCATCATCTGTAGGAGCATACACATTTCTGATCCACACAGAACTTGTTATGAGACAATATGGAAATGCAACTAATTCAGTCCCAGCGTACTGAGAGCAAACATGATTTCTGTGTATTCCCCTCCCTCAGCCCAGAAACAGTCACTCCACTACCTTGTGGCAGTTGTCATATACAAAACTATTTCCCATCTGGCTTTCAGTGCATTGATTCAGATAAGACCAGAAAACCATTCCTGTCTGTATTGCTGTATTGCTGTGACCCTCTTCTAGAACCTGTTATCTCTATTTCATGCAAACTGTAAATGCTCTGGGACAAATATCACGTCAGGTGTGTTAGGTATAGTGCCCAAGGCTCTATGGGCACTCTGTACATGCATGATAGTAGTGAAGGTCTACACAGCTTTCAGCCCTGTAGCCAGGCTTTTGGGGGGGCACTGGGGGGTGCCAACTAAATTAAATTTTAATTAATTTTGATTAACTTAACAGAGCAGGGGAGGGAGTGGGGGAGTAGTAGTAAAACACAAGGAGCCAGTGCCCAGCCCGGCCTTGCTCCACTGGGGTGGGGGACTAAGATGCAGAGATTCACTGTCTCGTGTGCAACCGGAGTCAGCAAGTGTTGAAGCACACCCAGTCCTCTTCCTCCCTTCACTGGCTATAACGGTTTGTTCTGAGCCTTTGCCCTCCCTTCATCTCCCCGGCCTTCCAAGCCCCTTACAAAATGCAGCCATAAAACACCGGCATATGACATTAACTAACAGTTGACGAAAAGAATCCTCTCTTCCATGTATAACTTGAGGCTTGCTTGGGGAAGGAAATAAACTTGATGCTCTGCTTTCCTGCTGCTTTTATTTCTCTCCCCTCCCCTCCCAGACTGCTTCAAGATCAATAGTGAGCAGCTTGGAGCTCCATCAGGCTCCTCCCCCACTCAGCCTGTGCCTGACGTGCTGGGAAAAGACGAGTAGGGAAGGGGAAACCAGACCACTCCAGGCTGCAGGGTGCCTATTTCTTATTGATGTGACCCAACTGCAGCTGCATTCTGCCAAAGGGTGTGTGTGTGTTGACGGGGTGTTAAATCTGAAGCAATCGAACAGGTGTGCTTTGGGGGTGGCTGGGGGATGAAGTTATTGTCTTTGGGCGTTATCAGGCATGCCTGTAACTTGCCATTCCACTTATTGGTCACCCCAGACTCCCAGAAGCAGAGAGGGGCATCACAAATTTGGGAGGTGGTGTTGCCCCTAAGGGCCCCTAGTGGCTATGGCCCTGAGCAGGTTATACCCTTCTAAATCTATCAGCTTCAGCTCTGCTTAGGATGACATTTTCTAGAGCCTTATTCTGATTATGAGTGACAAGAGGGGGACCCGCGATACTCGCGGGGGGGGGAGAAGAGCTCCGTCTCCTCCATCCCCCCTCAATCTCCCCGAGGCTGCTGCGGCGGCGGTGAGGCCGGTCCTCCCCCCCCCACCCCGCCCGGCTCCGACCCGGCCGGGCTCCGCAGCGGT
>NW_015172606.1:318817-322056 GCF_001447785.1 Gekko japonicus | reverse complement strand
CGGTCCTCCCCCCCCTTTGCCAGGCTCGGCGGCAGTGAGGCCGGTCCCCCCCGCCCGCTGGCCCGCCCTGCCGCCCAGCCGGCTGCCCACCTCCGAGGAGGAGGAGGCGGCGAGGCCAGCTACAGAGCATTCCCTGCGCATGCGCAGGGGATGCTCTGTCACTTTCGGGGGGATTTAAACATCCCCCGAATTTTTTTTAACTTTTTTGATTTTTGTGCACACGTGGGGACTGGCCCACGTGTGCACAAACCTCCCCCTCCCCCCCAAGTGCCCCCGGAGCGCTGATTTAGCGATCCGCTCTCAGGGGGCAACTTGGCTATTAGATATATAGATTGGGGAAGTTTGTTTCTGTGGGAACATTCTATAGTCTGATGCATAGGTGCTAGTTGCTAAAGCAATGGTGAGATACTAAGGAAGAGGCTGTATTGCCTGTCCTCTTTGTGTATTTATCATAACGTAGATACAAGTGTCTTGACAGTGCTATATGTGGCCAGTAAAAAGCCTTCTTTAAAAGATCTGGGTATTCATGTGGCCACAGATATCCCCAGGGGTACCTGTTAATGAAAGTGAACTTGCGGGTGACAGAAAGTCTACAAGCCTTGTGATCTTGTTTAGTGATTCTTTGTGGCTGTAGCCCATAATTGTGAAACCAGCCAGATACTTCTGCCTCTGGGGAGGGTATTGGTATCCTATTCACAGTCATGAAGACAAAGTGCCACCAAATTTACTTTTGCCCTCTTTTTACCAGAACAACAATGGCTGCCCCAATTGTAATATTTTGTGGAAAGGTTTTTTTTTGCTTTTGAGTTTATGCTGGAAGCATATGTTCTCATAGGAACAACGGTCTTCAAAAATGAATTTTGCAAGTTCTGATTTTCTCCTCAGTGTAACAAAATGTAACTATTTCAGTATGGGGAATTCAGCTTCTAATTCTCCAGATACATGAATAACTCGGAGACAAGGAAAGCAATCCAAAGCCAATCGACTCACAACTGTACTCAGGTCTGTTCAGTGGGACTAACTGCCAGGAAACGTTCTTAGGATTTCACGAAAGGTCGTCTCTCAATAGTCAATGTGATTCCAACCCCAAAGGTGCCTACACAAGCTGACTGCCTTGGATCAAGTGACAGTATCAGGTGACTGAACCATATGTTTGGGTATATAAAATATCCCATAGAAAAAAGAGTTGCTCCATGGTCACGTGTGCTCTTTAGAAATGGTTGAATCTGCAAAGTCGTGTAATTCTCACAGAGCTCGAGCCCTAATATTGATTCAGACTAAGAGCACTGCATTCCAAAGCAGGTTTATGAACTGTGGTGTAGTAGGTGAAGATTGGTTTATTAACAAAACCATCTTGTACTTTCCATATGCTTCACAATGGACCCATGGCAAATCTTTCAGACTAAATTCACGATTGATTAAACCAATTATCTTGCTATCTCAAGCAAAGTGACATTTTGTTTTTTGGGCCCTCTAGTGGTGGAAGGCGGATTGCCTTTTGGTTGGTATTCAGAAGTCTATAAAAGTATGGAGGTATCAAGGTAGGTAGGACATTCAGGAGTCCCTTCTGAATCCTTTGGCAGCATGATGTCTGATATTTTGCTGCTCTAAATTCAAGGGAAGGGGTTTCTCTTTATAATAAAAATGTAACTTCAGGTATGGAGTACAGTAATTGTGTCTAAAGCAGTCCTATCCCTGTATTTGTGTGTGTGTGCATGGATATTTTAATGGGAAAAGCTGAGACTTCTACATATGTGTACCCTACATAATTGATACAATGTCTGTGCAATCCTAAGGCACAATGCGGATACCTACTGTATGTGCTCTTTTACCTGAAAGCAAAATGTTTTGCAGGAAGTGGCTTTAATGGCAAATGGATGGCTCTTGGACTAGATCCAGCCCCTTGGGCAATTCCTATTTGGCCCTTGCAGCCCAAACTTTAATCAAGACATTTTTTAAAGGAAAAAGATAAATGGTTTAAACAGAATTACTCCACACTTTGCTGCTGCATAGCTTGTTTGGAATATGCGTGTGTGTAATGATATTCCTGAGCTATGTGACTCATAGCTGCGAAGCCTTTAATGTTAGAGAGCACAAACTTCATTATGCAGCCTGGCTGCTTGTAAGGAGGTCAGTCTGTGCAGGAATGTACTTGGCAGCTTGTGTTTGGGCCACTGTCCGGAATAAGATGACCCTCCAGAGGTACAGAAGGGTTAGACTTGGCTTCTGTGAGCTCTGAGCTGAAGTCTCACCTCTGCAATAAATTTACTGCAGTCTTTCAGGTTCAGACTCAAGTTTCTGTATCTAAAATGAGAATAATATTAGGCCTAACTTATGAAATGACCATTAAGGCAAAACAAAGTGAATATAAAGAAGTTAGACTGCAATCACACACACTAAAAAAAAAATCCACTTTCAATGCACTTTCCAACTGGATATTACTGTGTGAAATGCCATTTGCCACTTTGGCATCCTATAGGGTTTTTTTTTTTTGCCATCTTCTGGGCATGGAGCAGGGGTCACTGGAGGTCTGAGGGGAGGTATTTGTGAATTTCCTGCATTGTGCAGGGGGTTGGACATGACCCTGGAGGTCCCTTCCAACTCTATGATTCTATGATTCTAACTGCTTAGGAGCAGAGAAACCTCCAACTTAGTTTCACTTCATGGGCTTTTGAATGATACCACTAAATTCTTCTTCTTCTTTTTTTATGGCCCCCATAGGGGACTTTTTATTTGCTTTTACTAAAAACTACAACGAAATTAGGGAGGGAATCTACACACTATACGAGAAAGAAAAGAAAACCCACTAAATCTCCAAGAGTTGGAGGTCACATACAGCTTGTAAAAAAATTGCTTAACAATAGTAAAAAGCTTTCTTTAACATTGAGAGTGATCAATCATCATCATAGCTTGTAAAAACATCCCAACAAATCTGACTATATGAAGAGTAGTCCAGGAGAATCGCTATTTAACTTAGACACAAATTACAGAGAACAGTGGCATCTCATTTAACCATTATTTTTCCCTCCAACATTAAAAGCAAATTAACAATAAGTCTCCCTCAGTAGATATTACACAATCTCATTTTCTCTTCCATTGTTGTTTTCCTCTTTCTTCTTCCCTGTGGCACCCTCTTGCTGTATCAGGAACTGGCCATCTCAAAACAAAGTCCCTTCTCCTTTTTCCAGGACTGTTCAGCTTAAATTCTTGCCTTCAATCATAGGGGTCATTCCAATTTG
>NW_015172606.1:208671-318633 GCF_001447785.1 Gekko japonicus | reverse complement strand
CTTTTCACTGCTTGGCATGAAGAGAGTCTCATCACCTTATTGCCCAGCAGACTTAATCAGGATATAACCATAGAGGATACTCCTTCACTTTAAGCCTCGCTTATAGTCTGCATACAGGCCCTTCGAATTGCAAATGCCCATTTGACTCTCCTCTTCGATCCTGGAAGCCCCTATGATCACTGGTTAGACGCTTCTCCAATATTAACACAGTCCTTTTAAAAGCAACAGCTGGCATGTAGCACAGTTCTTGTATAGTACCTTGTTTATACCAAAAGGGGACAAAGGCTTAGGACACAGTTTGCAAGAATCTATGAATTATTTCTGGTCACATGGTTAACCAGCAGCTCTTCCACTTTCTGAAGAAAGCTTGGATATCGCTTGTTGCTCTTACTACATTGTCTACATTACAAAGTTTGCCAAAGTCCCGAAAACGTGCTTCAACACTTAACTGCCTCCTGGAATCTCTCCGTACAGTCCATTGCAACTTTTAAACATGCCCCCCCTTTCTTCTAGCTCCGTATCACTTATAAACAGTTCTTAGCAGAGGAGAGTCCCTTGCTTTTCCCTGGGGGGCTTTCGCTTTGTTGTTTCGTTTCAACTTTACTCACTCTTCATATGTAGATCAAGTGGATCTCACCGACAGATATGCTTATTTGCCGCTGGACCTCCACTCGCTTGATGGGGTGTGTGTGGATTAGTCCTTGCCAGAACACAGCAGAGAGACTGTCAGAGCAAAGGGATGCCTCAATTTCCTGACAGCGTGCTGGGAAAGAGGCGACCCTCAGCACTCCATGACTGGAGACCTTTCACAAGGGTCCCCGGGGGGCATGGACATTTGCACCCCTCTCTAACTGCTGGTTTGCGAGCCACCTCCCTGGGAGATCCCAGGAGACACAGCCACCATCAGCTCACCAAAATCCCACCCTTGATACCACTAAATTCTTGTTGGCATAAAAAGCCATGTGGGTAATCAAAGAGAACCATCATTGCATTATATACTAGTATAGTCATTTCAACAGTGATGTTCCACAAGGATGAAAGCGCTTTGAATGTTAATTGTTTCATTCTGGTTGTGCATGGGAAGGCCACCAGGACTGAAAGTTTGATCCTTTGGCCTTCTGTGATGGCATTAGATCTGTGCTTGTCAGCTTATTAATCATGCGTTGCCTCTCAGTCTCTGTCAGAACTCAGCTCGGTTCTCCTTATGATCCTCAAGTCCATTAGTCTGTCACTGCCTGGCTTACTGTGTCCTGCAAGCTGGCTTTAAGCCTTGGAATCAAAAGATATATTCTTCCCTTGCCGAGAGCCCTTCAAGTATTACATTTTGTTCTGTTTACCTGCAAGACTGTAATGTGTGCAAGTGCTTGCTGTGTGTATCTTACATTTACTAAGAACTGGGATTGGTTGGTGCTCCCTGCCGCATATTCTTGTGGTTTAAAATGTACATTTGACAACTGCACAGCATGTTAAATGTTCATAAGGGTCGGCTTCACTCAGAGAGTTTGCCCCACATCCCATGGCTATTTCATGACATTTCAGGGATGATGAACACAGGATGAGGTGCTCCAGCTGCTGCAATCATATAGTAAGAAAATAGTACCTAAACAGTTTCTTTCTGGACACAGAAGGTTATAGCTGAACTTGGGAATAACATCACTGAATGCATGGATGCTTACTTCAGAGAAAACATCCATAGAATAGGGCCGTTATATTTATACTAACATTGGGGCATTTGGGAACTGTCACAGCAAGGCCTCAGAGCACACAGTCCCACAGTAGTGGTGCTGCTGAAAATTTTTCCTGATGAGTCATCCTTGTCCAGCACATACTATTGACTTGGATACTTACAATATCACATTAGTCACCTGGTAAGTAGTTGCAATCATTAATGGCTAAGTGGGGATCATTTCCCCCCTGAAAAACTGCTTTTGGTAGCAGCATCCTCATGGAAATCCTATCCTTAAGAGACAACTTCTTTGTATCGGTAGTGTTTTGTTCTTATGAAAATCGAAAGGAGGTTGCTTCTTCCAATTGGGAAAAGTGAAGGGGAAAAGGCAACAATAGTGCAGAGTTAAGCTAAAGCTTAGAACAAATCTTTTCTGCCTGATCCACATTTTCAGTAGCCTAGGAAAGAGTTGCCAGGTAGCGGAGATATAAACTTTATAAAGGACACAGACGAACACAATTAAAGGGTTTTTTTAAAAAAACTTTAAATAAAACATGCTTAAAACACTAGCACTCTTGCAATATTTTGTCTATTTAACAGTCTCTGATAACTGACACCTCTTGCTCTGAATTATTGTAGCAAAATGTGTGTGCTGTAGCAATCTTGAGTATGATGTTCAGGTGTGTATCTGTAAGCTGCAAACCTACTTTTGATTTATTGACATTCACTACAGAAATCTCATGCTCAGTGTTCTGAGCCTAGGACCCAGGGGGAAAAATATGAAATGGCTGGGCCTTGCAACCTTTTGTAAATAAGTTGCTTCATGTGCTGGTCAAGAACATGAGAAGGCATCCTGACATAGACTGAGGGCCATGTGTTTGTCTACAAAACTATAGTCTTCCCCATAGATATAACTACAACTTCCTACAAAGGAAATGTGCTAGGTGAACTTGGTCTGGACACACACTCTCAGCCTAATCCACCTCACTGGCTTGTTGTTATTCCTCCTCAAAAATGGTTCACATTGCTTTCTTACTAAGAAAGACTGGATCATGAGGGCATGAATACAGTGAAAAGGGGGAGGAAACCCAGTTGCACCAGGAGAGCCCTGGCATAAGAAGCCCAACAAAACAAACACACACACACACATACACTGTAGCAAGGCACACAAAAGCTCATACCTTGAACAAAGCTTTGTTGGTCTTAAAGGTGCTTGGTATTTCTCCCATGCGATTGAGGCAGCCCAGCAAAGCAAGCTCTCCCTTGTTCCCTTCCTCCCTTCAGGGAGGAGCTTCAGCCAATGGAAGGAACGAAAGGCTTCCCTTTGTCTCCTGCAGCCTGGCCAGGAAGCAAACTCTGGCTGTTCCCTCCCTTCCTCTGGGAGGAGGAGGAGCCTCAGCCCGTTCTTCACCAGACTCTCTCAATCACATATGAGCGGCTTGCCTATCTATCTCTCCTGTGTGATTGAGAGAGACTGGTAAAGCAAATTGTGATGTGGCAGCAGCAGCAGAACTGGAAAAGGAAGCAGGAAATAGCCTGGTCCTTGAGGGCTGGATTGGGGCCCTCCGAGGGCCTGATCCAGCCCTTGGGCCACATATTTGACACCCCCGGTCTAGTCTACATGGTATTTCTAAACATGTTGACAGGGAGGGGAACCTTTGTAATCTGGAAAACTTTGGTAACCCAATTGTTCTGGACCTCTTCTTCCATGTTACATGATTTTGGATCTTTATTATAATATAATATATTTTGTAATTATTGGCTCTGGCAGTGCTATTTAATGGACACACACACAACTTTCATTGTTCTCCTCTTGTACTTTAGGGAGGGGAACCTGTCAGTATAAGAAAGCTTTCTTCTGTGTCCTAATTCACTGTCTCTTCCCTGGTGACTGCTTATGTCCATCTTCTGCATGGGCCATCATCTCTGAAGACATACCAATAGCAAGGAAAGATAACTTCAGTGGGTCATGCCCATAGTGAACAGCAAACAAAGATAGCTAGTAAGAAGAAAAGGATACAGAACACCTATGTGGGACTTAGGGTCTCCAGGGTGTTTCATAACTATAATTTTGATATCATCTTCAGACACCTGAGTGATTTTTGTAGCAATGGGTGTCTCTAGTGAATTATGACCTGTAAGAATGGGTAAAAACTCTCAATTTTCAGTGGGTTCCTTTTCCATTTAAGTGACTGACCCTTCTTTCTTACATGATGAATCATGATAAATAAAAGCCCTGCACTGACTTTCTTAGACTCATTCATTATTTTAGTATGACTCAATCACCTTCCTTTTTACTTGTCTCCCTTTAAATATAGCCAGCTTGCTGCTTCCATTTTCTCTTCAGACATCAGCTTTTCTATTGCTCTAATAATTTTTGTCACCTTTCCTTTGCTCATGTTTTTCTGAGCTAAGACACGAAGAACTGAGTCTGGTGTTCTGAGGAGGTTTGGCTCATCAACTGACACAATGACACATTTAAAGCTGTCAGTGTGATTTTTTCCCTGTCATATTCCTTACCCAGCAACTGTGTGTTTGCTTATTTGACTGACAAGGAATACTTAGTAGGAGTTCTCATTGAGCAGTCCTGGGTTTTTCCTGTGTGGTTACAGTTAATTTAGAACCCAGCAAAGTGTCTGAGGAGTAGAGTTGACTCCTTTCAGCAGGCATTATGATACATTTGTCGTCTGCCAAGGTGCTGCCTATTTGCATAATGTTTGTCAAGAAACACTTTTACAACATGATGAACAAAAAATATATGAAATGTACAGATAAACATTGTATTGTTGGAACAGTTTGGCAAGAGGTTAATTCTGCATTAAGTTCTCCCCCCTCCCTTGTGTCATGACTTTCTTGTTCAAGAGGATGATGTTCTGTCTGGGTATTTATTTGGCACTGTAAATTCTCATCCTGAAAAAAAGACAAAGGTGAAAAATGACAGAACAAAATAGCAAATCCATTACCAAGACCGTGTCTTTTTAATTAACCAAGTTATATTGAAGTCTGTCCTTGGAACTGTAGTGCAGCAGTTTCCAACTTCTAGCCTCAAAAGTCTTCAAGAAAGTTACCTTTATTAGGAACAAGTGGGAGCATGTGAAAAATGCTGAACCAACATGATTGCCTCAGCCATGGTGGGCGTCTGACTTCGTTCAGCCACCCTCAGACTCAAATGTTATTTGGCAGCAATGAGATTGGGAATTCTGTTCCTATGAAGGCTGCACCCTAACAAGCGAGGAGCCTCTACTCCCATGAAGGCTTTATATATAAAAAATGGACACTAAAAGCTTAGAAAGTGATAGATTGGTATTTGTGTGTGAGTGGAGGCTCTTTCATGCACTGAAGAATCTCCTTTTTTGTGTCTTCATTCTCTGTCCTTTAGAAATGGTTATTGATAATAAGCAGTCAGGAGCATCATCTGGATACCAGCCATAATGTGTGTGCACTATGAATAATAATACACAGAAGACGTATCTTTTTTTTAAAGTGTCTTGTATTACTGTGAAGACAAGTAAGGTTTTATTCTCATTTAAACTGGTGTGGACTAGTCTACTTGGTGTCAAACTCTGCTTCATTTGCCATAGTTATGGGGGGAAGGGGAATTCTTGAGGGCTTGTGTGTGTGCGGGTATGAGAGTGGCACCATTGTAGTGGCTATTGTAACTCTTCCCAATACATGCCTCTCCATGGAGACAACCTTGAAGCAAACTCTGTGCTAGCCTCGCTGTCTTAGATAATGGGACTGGGAACTTACAGGTGGGCGTAGATGCTAACAGCTTAGGCAGAATGGCTGAGTGAAATGATTGGATAAATCTGAGGGGGGGACATGACCCACATTTGAATTGTCTATATTTGTAGAGGTTACCACCAAAAACCTCAGTTCTGATATGGTACTGTTCTAACCTGGATCATGCTGATAGCTCAATAAACAAATCACTGCCAAAGAGAGTGTTGTTGGGAGTCTCTTGACCTGGAGTCTGACACTTGGTCAGTTGTATGTAGTGGATTCTTGCTGATCACACAGGGTTTTCAAGAAAAAGAAATCTGGTGATGTGAACAACAGGCTGAATGGGATATGAAATATAAGAAGCACAAGGTGAGCACTAAACAACAAAAGTACAGGGGCTCACTATCTGGCAAAAGCTAATCAGAGCTGCCAGAAATAATAGAAATCTGAGTGAATTTTGGAAGCTGGTTAGCTCTGCTTTACATCCTACCAGCCCACCTTCATCTCATATCTCCTTGCATACCTGGGAGGAACACTTTGCTAAAATCTTCAGTAGTTCTTGTAGTAACTATGATTATCAGAGTAATTAGAACCTAGCTGAACTACCGGAGTAGCCCCCTGTTCAACCAGCTGAAATTAGTTTTCTAATTTCTCAAATGAAGAATGGGAAGGCTCCCGGTGCAGATTTAATTCCCCCAGAACTCTTCAAAGCCAATATCTCGTGGTGGAAGGATATACTGGCAACTGTATTCATTCAGATAAATGTGACAGGAGTTATGCCATTCACTTGAAGACATGCTAGCATAATATCACTTTATAAGAAGGGAGACAAAGTGGACCCAGCCAACTTCAGGCCAATCAGCCTTTTATCAGTGGCCAGGAAGCTTTATGCTCTGTCCCTTTATTACTGATTCATGGACTGGTTGGAGACAGGACAGTTTTAGGTGAGGGGCTGGTACAGATGATCATCTTCTGACATTACAGTTCTTAATCAATAAATATACAACCAAGAGTCAGGGGATCCTTGCTAAGGATGGGCATGAACCTTGTCACAAACCTAATTTTGTGATTAACATCGCTAATTCATGGTTCACGAACCAGAAGTTCATACCCATCCCTATCCATGACCCTCCCTGTGATTTCAGTGGTTCATGGGGTTCATGGAGGGAAGCCGGGAGGGAGCAAGGGGCATCGCCAAAAAGGCTTACAAAAGGGAATGTTCCCTTTAAATGGCTTTTGCAAGTGGGCGCCTCACACAAGTGTCCAAGCAGCGAGTTCATCACTTCTCACACATGGCACCTGCTTGTAAAAGCCATTTACAAAGAATGTTCCCTTTAAATGGCTTTTGCAAGACCTTACCTCCTTCTATTATGCTGGCCTCGGGGAGCCACTCCCAGCTAAAAGGAGGGAGGGAAGTTTTGAGTTCTTCTCCCAAACCTCCCAAATCAAACTGATTAGGTAAATGGAGAGGTTTGGGGAGGTTCCCAGTTTGTGTAATCTCACAAGCCACGAACCGGGACAAACCTCCATTTTCCCAGTTCATGTCCATCCCCAATCTTTGCTGCTGCTTTCATGGATTTGAAGGTGGCTTTTGATACTATACCTCATGCTCAATTGTGGCACAAGGTAAAATTTTATTTATTTATTTATTTATTTATTTTAAGATTTATATCCCGCCCTTCCAAGCGGCTCAGGGTGGCTAACAAGTGGCTAATGCTGGATTAAATAGATAAAATACAATAAAACAATATTTGTTGTTGTTCAGTCGCACAGTCGAGCCCGACTCTTCGCGACCCCATGGACGAGCTCTCTCCAGGCCTTCCGGTCTTCTGCCGTCCTCTGAAGTTGGCTCAACTTCATGTTCGTTGCATCGATGACACTGTCTAACCATCTCATCCTTTGCCGTCCCCGTCTTCTTTGACCTTCAATCTTTCCAAGCATCAGGGTCTTCTCCAGTGAGTGCTCCCTTCTCATTTGGTGGCCAAAGTATTTGAGCTTCAGTTTCATTATCTGGCCTTCCAGGGAACAGTCAGGGTTGATTTCTTTGAGGATTGACTGTAGCTGTGACACTAAATAGGGCTAAATAGGGCTGTGACGCTAAATAGGGCAAATTGGAAACCGGCCGATAGTTGGCCAATTCGGCTTGGTCCAAAGATGGTTTTTTCAAGAGAGGACGGAACATCACTTCCTTGAGTGCTCCAGGGAACCGTCCCTCTATGAGGGACTTATTGACAATCTCCCGCAGTGCACCTCGAAACCACTTGTGGCCTGCTTTAATAAGCCAGGAGGGGCACGGATCAAGGTCGCATGTGGTTGGGTGCACTGATACAAGCAACCTGTCAGCTTCCTCCAGGCTGAGTGGGTCAAAACACACTAAATCCGGCACCAAAGACGTGAAAGGGCCTCAAGTTCCCTAACTGTTTCAATTGTGGCAGGGAGGTCGGGGGGTAGAGTCAAGACTTTATTCACACTAAATCCGGCACCAAAGACGTGAAAGGGCCTTAAGTTCCCTAACTGTTTCAATTGTGGCAGGGAGGTCGGGGTGTAGAGCCAAGACTTTATCTTGCAAAATAGCTCACAAATGCCTCACAGCCTAAGTCCAATTCCCTAGCATTTTGCCTGCCCTGAGGCAGAGCTGTCAAGGACCGAATCACACTAAATAATTGGGCCAGGCATGAGCTAGCAGATACAATCGAGATTGCATAGAAATCCCTCCTTGTGGCCTTCACTGCCATCTCATAGGATCTCATAAACGTCCTGTAGGATGTTCTTGACACTTAGTCGTGAGCATGATGTCACCATCTCTCTAGCCGTCTCAGTTCTCGCTTCAGCAGCCGCAACTCCTTGGGTATACCAGGGTGCTCGCCTATCACGAGTGCGAAGAGCGTGCCTGGGAGTGATCTCATTGATAGCTGAGGAGAGTCAGCAGTTCCAATCCTCCACCAGCTCATCTAACGAGCTGCCAGGGGGCCTTGGGTCCCGCAGAGCCATCTGGAGCCGCATTGGGTCCATTTGGCTCCACGGGCAAGCCAAAATCAGCTCGCCACCTAAACAGGGTCGGGGTGGGACATTCAGACAGGTCCTCAGGGCATGGTGGTCAGACCATGGCACTGCCCAGGCAGTGATCCGGTCCACCGTCACTCCGCTGCAAAGATCAAATCGAGCATGTGACCGGCCCGATGCGTGGGTGCCAAGACGAACTGAGAGAGTCCCAGTGCCGCCATGGACGACACTAGATCTACAGCCCGACTGGAGGTCACGTCCTCAGCATGGACGTTGAAATCACCCAAGACAAGCAGCCTAGGGTGCTCCAGTGCCCAGCCTGATACGGCCTCCAGCAGGGATGGCAGACTATTGGCCAGCACATTAGGTGGTCGGTACACCAACCAAATAGCCAAACTCTCCTCAGCCTCCAGCATCGCACCGACACACTCTACGCCCGCGATCTCTACCTGCGGGAGCACCCTGAAGGAGTAAGCCTGCCGAATGAATAGCACCACACCTCTCCCCGCCCCCTAGTCCGTGATTGATGGAGGACCGAGAACTCCAGTGGGGCGAGTTGGGCAAGCGCAACTGTCCTGCCCTCCCGCACCCAGGTCTCGGTCAAATTGCCAAAATTCTTCTCATGAGATTATCCCAGGATTTAAGTTAAGAATTCTGAACTGTTAAGGGGGAACTGATGCTTTATAAAACCTCTCTTGTCCTATTTCCCCCCAAATTTTCCATTCTGTTAGGAGATTTATTTATTTATTTATTTAATTGGATTTCTATCCTACCCTCCCTTGTGCTGCAGGGCTCGGGGTGGGTTACAAGAAATAGGTAAAACAATTAAAACAATTTAAAACACATTGCAATTATTAAAACTATGCAAAACAGATAACACAGCATACCAGATAGCAGTCAGGCACAGTTGAACAATGCTCCAAAAATTCTACTTGTAAGTGAGCTTGCGGTGGACCAAATACTGGCCAGTAGGCAGAAATCACGATCAGTAACACCAACTAGAATAAGATCATTAGACACCTGCCACCTCAACCAGAGGCCTGGTGTAACATCTCTGTTTTACAGGCCCTGTGGAACTGAATCAAATCCCGCAGGGCCCTGAACTTTATAAAACCTCTCTTGTCCTATTTTCCCCACAATTTTCCAGAGTGTTAGGAGATTTATTTATTTATTTAATTGGATTTCTATCCTACCCTCCCTTGTGCTGCAGGGCTCGGGGTGGGTTACAAGAAATAGGTAAAACAATTAAAACAATTTAAAACACATTGCAATTATTAAAACTATGCAAAACAGATAACACAGCATACCAGATAGCAGTCAGGCACAGTTGAACAATGCTCCAAAAATTCTACTTGTAAGTGAGCTTGCGGTGGACCAAATACTGGCCAGTAGGCAGAAATCACGATCAGTAACACCAACTAGAATAAGATCATTAGACACCTGCCACCTCAACCAGAGGCCTGGTGTAACATCTCTGTTTTACAGGCCCTGTGGAACTGAATCAAATCCCGCAGGGCCCTGATCTCATTTGGGAGAGTGTCCCACCAGTCTGGAGCCAGAGCCAAAAAGGCTCTGGCTCTGATTGAGCTAAATGGATGCCTTTTGGGCCGGAGATCACCAGCAGCTGTTGGTCTGACAAGCGTAAGGCTCTTCGAGGAATGTATCAGGAGTGACGATCCTGCAGATATGTTGGTCCCAGACTGCACAGGGATTTAAAGTTAATGTCATAACCTTGAACTTGATTCGGTACTCAACTGGAAGCCAATGAAGCTGACAAAGCACTGGTTGTATGTGCGCTTTTACAGGTGTTCCAGTAGGGACATGTGCTGTTGCATTTTGTACCAGCTGAAGTTTCTGAATCAACCTCAAGGGCAGCCCTACATAGAGCAAGTTACAGTAGTCCATCATGGAGGTGACCATTGCCTGGTTCGCTGTGGCTAAGTCATAAGGCTAGAGATAGGGAACCAGTTGCCTGACCAGCTGAAGATGGTAAAAAGCTAATTTGGCAACATTCATGACTTGGGCCTCCATTGAAAGTGAGACATCCAATTCCAACCTCCTCACCATTGGCCTTGGCATTAATAGCACCCCACCAAAGGCTGGGAGCTGGACCCATGGCCCAGGCACAGGACCTCCATCTTCAATGGATTTAATTTCAGTTGACTCTGTTTCAACCAACCAACACCAGCTCCAAAGTCCTGGCCAAAACCTCTGGAGTGGAATCTAGCAGAATTGTTCTGCTATCCTCATAGGCAAGGAACATACAAGGAACTGAATTGTGATGATACATCCCTCTCCTGTGATTGAAATCCTGGACTTCCATTCTTCTGATTCCTAGGATGTTGATCCTTGAGGAACGACAGGATTTGGAGTTCCCATTTTAGGATTATCAGTTGAAGAACATGCTTCCTTGGCCACTCTGTGGAGGTACACACAGAGAACTCCTCCTTATAGGCCACACCTGCTGTCTCTCAGGTTTAGGACAGAAGAGATTCATAGAAGACAGACTCAACCCCCCCCCCCCCCAATTTTGTCATACCTGTGAAAACAAATTCTGGAAACTATTAAGGACAACAGTTTTCTTGACCGTATATATTTGTGCCACATATTTTGCAAGCAATTTATTTTTAAAATGTTTCAAGACTTACAAATTTGATTACTATCATGTTTTATATACCATTTCCTCCAGAGGTTAAAATACTGTGCGGGGTTCAGAATGAGAGAAAGATTAATCAGTTTAAAACAACACTTAAAGAGGACAAAAATATGCCTTGTGGCATCTTAAAAATATGACAACTGCAATGTCCTGAAACTGCTCAGGGTTAGAACATGTCTCTTTGTAATGCCAAGTATTTCCCATTCCAGTGTTACGGGCTCTTATTGCTGCCCCTATGGAACAGGAAATGCTGGCTCCTAATCCTGCCCTGTGGGACTGAATATTGAACATCTTGGACTGTGAGATGGTAGGAGTGATAAGAGTTATATATTTTTGAGGAAATAAAAGGACGCAGACGGAGAGTGATTTCAGCAAAGTGTACTTTATTCGATCAGGAACAAGACACCTTGGCCGGCTTGCAGGCCGGCTTATATTCCCCTGGAAACCGCCACCCAAAACACCCCCCCCACTTCCCAATAGGTTATTTACAGTGGCCGAGAGTTCCATAGGCTCTCGGCCGTGAACCTAGCTCCCTGATTGGTGCAGGCTAGGATCCGCATAGTACATTGTCTCTTTGAGTGAAGCTCGACGTTTGCTCTTGACCGTGTGGAGCCCAAGCAGGCCACGCGGTCTGAGCTGGATACATTACAATGGCAGGCAGCCAGTTTCCCCCCACAGAGCTGCTGTTTGAAGCTGCAAGCAGGGACTGGGGCAGGCATGGGAAAATGTTCAAGAAGTTCCCATAGGAGATGGTTTATTTGCTAGAGGGCAGATGAAGAGGTCAGAGTACATGACCTTGCACTTTAACACCTAGTTGTCACTATCACCCATGAATTCAGGAGCTTCCTACAGAAATGGTAGCAGGATTTAAAAATAAAAACCAACAGATTTTTTTCCCCAGGGTAATTTTTCCCCATAGAGTGAGCTATTAAACATCCTCATTAAAAAGGTACTGTTTTACAATGAGCAATTAAAGTTGGATTTTTCTAGTAAGAGGCTGTGGATGAGTCACTGCAGCAAATGGCAGCTCTGACAGACGTTTGGATTATTTCTCAGCCTATTAACACAACTTGGAATTTACTGACACTTAAGGAGGATGAGTGGGGCAGAAGGAAGCTTTAGAAAGAAACTAAAAACAGGACAGGATACTTTGGAACAATTCATCCCAAAGGGATGATGTGGTAAATTCTTGGGAAAATATTGATGGGAGAAGGCTAAAACTTCACAACTGAGAACAGGGCAGTAAAGGAGAGCTGTGGGAGGAAACTGGAGGGCCAAGGGAGGTTAGGATCCTTAGAAAGGAAAATGAGGTACAGGTGCCTGTATGCCAGTGCTAGAAGTCTCTGAGCCAAGATGGGGGAGCTGGAGTGCTTGGTGCTAAAAGACAGTGTAGGTATAGTGGGCATTTCAGAAACCTAGTGGAGTAGGGAAAATCAATTGTTGTTGTTGTTCAGTTGCACAGTCGAGTCAGACTCTTCGCGACCCCATGGACCAGCTCCCGCCAGGCCGTCCTGTCTTCCGCCGTCCTCTGAAGTTGGCTCAATTTTATGTTCGTTGCATCGATGACACTGTCTAACCATCTCATCCTTTGCTGTCCCCGTCTTCTTTGACCTTCAATCTTTCCCAGCATCAGAGTCTTCTCCAGTCAGTGCTCCCTTCTCATTGGGTGGCCAAAGTATTTGAGCTTCAGTTTCATTATCTGGCCTTCCAGGGAACAGTCAAGGTTGATTTCTTTTAGGATTGACTGATTTGATCTTCTTGCAGTCCAAGGGACTCTCAAGAGTCTTCTCCAGCACCATAGTTCAAAAGAATCTATTCTTCGGCGCTCGGCCTTCCTTATAGTCCAGCTCTCGCAGCCATACATGACTACTGGGAATACCATTGCTTTGACCATGCGGACTTTTGTTGGCAGGGTGATGTCTCTACTTTTTATCATGCTGTTTAGGTTCGCCATCGCTTTCCTCCCAAGGAGCAGGCGTCTTTTAATTTCATGGCTGCAGTCACAGTCTGCGGTGATCTGGGATCCCAGGAACGTGAAGTCTGTCACTACTTCCACAGCTTCCCCTTCTATTTGCCAAGGAGTGATGGGGCCGGATGCCATGATCTTAGTTTTTTTGATGTTGAGCTTCAAGCCCACTTTTGCGCTCTCCTCTTTTACTCTGAGCAAGAGGCTCTTTAGATCCTTTTCACTTTCAGCCATTAGAGTGGTATCATCTGCATATCTGAGGTTGTTGATCTTTTCCCCAGCAATCTTAATTCCCGCTTGTGATTCATCCAGGCCAGCATTTCGCATGATGTACTCTGCATATATATTAAATAAGCAAGGTGACAGTATACATCCTTGTCGTACTCCTTTTCCTATGCTGAACCAATCAGTTGTTCCGTATCCGGTTCTAACTGTCGCTTCTTGGCCCTTATACAGGTTTCTCAAGAGACATGTGAGGTGGTCTGGTACTCCCATCTCTTTAAGGACCTGCCATAGTTTGTTGTGATCCACACAGTCAAAAGCTTTAGCATAGTCAATGAAGCAGAAGTAGATATTTTTCTGGTACTCTCTTGCTTTCTCCATAATCCAGCGAATGTTGGCAATTTGATCTCTAGTTCCTCTACCTCTTCGAAACCCAGCTTGTACTTCTGGTAGTTCTCTATCCACGTACTGTTGAAGCCTAGCTTGTAGGATCTTGAGCATGACCTTGCTAGCGTGTGATATGAGTGCAATTGTGCGATAGTTTGAACATTCCTTGGCATTGCCCTTCTTTGGGATTGGAATGTATACTGATCTTTTCCAATCCTGTGGCCACTGTTGCGTTTTCCAAATTTGCTGGCAAATGGAGTGCAGAACTTTAACAGCATCATCTTCTAAGACTTTGAATAGCTCAGCTGGAATACCATCACCTCCACTAGCTTTGTTGTTAGTAATGCTTTCTAAGGCCCATTTAACTTCACATTCCAGGATGTCTGGCTCAAGGTCAGTGATTATACCGTCGTGTTTGTCAAGGACATTGAGGTCTTTCTTGTATAGTTCTTCTGTGTATTCTTGCCATCTTTTCCTAATCTCTTCTGCTTCTGTTAGGTCCCTACCGTTTTTGTCCTTTATCATGGCCAGCTTTGCATGGAACGCTCCCTTGATTTCTCCAATTTTCTTGAAGAGATCTCTAGTCCTTCCCATTCTATTGTTTTCTTCTATTACTTTGCACTGTTCATTCAGGAAGGCCTCCTTATCTCTCCTTGCTGTTCTCTGGAAATCTGCGTTCAGTTGGGTAAATCTTTCCTTTTCGCCTTTGCCTTTCGCTTTCCTTCTTTCCTCTGCTATTTGTAAAGCCTCATCAGAAAGCCATTTTGCTTTCTTGCATTTCTTTTTCTTTGGTATGGTGGTGATTGCTGCCTCCTGTACGATGTCACGAACCTCTGTCCATAGTTCTTCAGGCACTCTATCTATCAAATCCAGACCCTTGAATCTATTCTTCACCTCTACTGTATATTCATCAGGGATGCGATCTAGGTCAAACCTGTATGGCCTCGTGGTTTTCCCGATTTTCTTCAGTTTAAGTCTGAATTTTGCAATGAGTAGCTCATGATCTGAACCACAGTCAGCTCCAGGTCTTGTTTTTACTGACTGGATAGAGCTTCTCCATCTTTGACTGCAAATTATATAGTCAATCTGATTTCGGTGTTGCCCATCTGGTGATGTCCATGTGTAGAGTCGCCTCTTAGGTTGTTGGAAAAGGGTGTTCGCTATGACCAGTGTGTTCTCTTGACAAAACTCTGTTAACCTTTGCCCTGCTTCATTTTGCTTTCCAAGGCCAAACTTGTCTGTTATTCCGGTTACCTTTTGACTTCCTACTTTAGCATTCCAGTCCCCTATGATGATGAGGACATCATTTTTTGGTGTTAGTTCTATGAGGTGTTGTAGGTCTTCATAGAACCGGTCCACTTCAGCCTCTTCTGCATCAGTGGTTGGGGCATAGACTTGGATTACTGTGATGTTGAATGGTTTGCCTTGGAATCGGACAGAAATCATTCTGTCATTTTTGAGATTGTATCCCAGTACTGCCTTTTGCACTCTCTTGTTGACTATAAAAAGGCCACACCATTTTTTACGAGATTCCTGGCCACAGTAGTAGATATAATGGTCTTCTGAGTTAAATTCGCCCATTCCTGTCCACTTAAGTTCATTGATTCCTAAGATATCGATGTTCAGTCTTGCCATCTCATTTTTGACCACGTCAATCTTACCTTGATTCATAGATCTTACATTCTAGGTTCCTATGCAGTATTGTTCTTTGCAACATCGGACTTTCCTTTCACCATCAGACACATCCACAACTGAGGGTCCTTTTGGCTTTGGCCCAGCCGCTTCACTCTTTCTGGGGTTACTTGTACTTTCCCTCTGCTCTTCCTCAGTAGCATATTGGACACCTTCCGACCTGAGGGGCTCATCTTCCGGCGTCATATTTTTTAGCCTTTTGATACTGTCCATGGGGTTTTCTTGGCAAAGATACTGGAGTGGGTTGCCATTACCTTCTGCAGGTAACCCCTCATGGATCACTGCCTTGTCGTGGTGAGGGGGATTGCGTGGTTCGATGAAGCTGTGGGCTATGCCGTGAAGGGCCCCCCAAGACGGACAGGCCACAGCAGAGAACTCAGACCAAGAGTGATCCCCTGGAGAAGGGAAAATCAATGGAACACTGTTATCCCTGGATATAAACTATATAGACAGGGAAGGGTGTATTGGAGGTGGTGGTGTTCTATATATCAAAGACAACATAGAGTCAAGTAAGCTAGAAATCAATAGGGGAAAAACTTCCCCCATGGAATCCTGATGGGTGGAGATATCAGGCCTGAACGGTTACTTAACAGTGTGGGTATACTGTTTCCACCTGAGCAAAGCCAGGAGGCAGACCCCAAGATGGAGAAGGAAATGAAGGTGGTGACTAAAGGGCAGAATGCTGTAATACTAGATGACTTCAACTACCCTCACATTGATTGGACACATACATGTTGAGTCATGCCATAGAAACAAGCTGGAGCAGATGGTCACAGAACTAACTACAGGGGTGGCAGCCCTGGACTTGGTTCTAGGCAGGGCTCAAGACCAGACACATGATTTAAAGGTTGTTGAACCAGCTGGGAATAGCAAGTACAGTGCTATTATGTTCAGGATACATGTCAACAGAAATTTGCCCCCAAAGTCCAAAACAATCACTTCTGATTTCAAAAGAGGGAATTTGGCTAAAATGAGGGAACTAGTCAGAATGAGGAATTAAGAAAGTCAAATCACTCCAGGATGCCTGGAATCTATTTAACACTTTCCAAAAGGTTTTTGACAAGATATCTCACCAAAGCCTCCTGAGTAAGTGTAGCAATCATGGAATAAGAGAACTGGTCTGTCATGGATTAAAAGTTGGTTAAATGACAGGAAGCAGCTAGCAGGAATAAATGGGCAATTCTAACAATGGAAGGCAGTGAGCAGTGGGGGTCCAACAAGGATCCAAATTGGGACCAGTGCTATTTAATTTGTTCATAAATGATTTGGAACTGGGGTTGAGCAGTGTAGATAACAAATTATTCAGGGTAGTGTAAACCAAGGTGGAGTATGGAGATCTACAATAGAATCTCTCTGAATTGGGTAAGTGGGCAACCATGTGACAAATGAAGTTCAACATGGGTAAGTATACGGTGATGCATATCAGAGCAAAAGATCGTATATATGCTGATGGAGTCTGAACTGGCTGAGCCTGAGATGGAATGATATCTTGGGGTTGTTATGGGAAGCTCAGTGAAAATGTTAACCCAGTGTGGGCAGCAGTGAAAAAGTCAAACTCCATGCTAGGAATTATTAGGAAAGGAGCTGAAAGCAAAATGGCCAGTATTGTAATGTCTTTGTATAAAGCTATGGTGTGGCCTCCTTGGAGTACTGTGTGAAGTTCTGGTTGGGGTTGCACAGAAAGGACATTGCAGAGCTGGAAAAAGTACACAGGGGACGTCCTGGGTAATAAGGGAAGACATGATGGAGGTTTATAAAATTATGCTAGATAGATAAACTGGATAGAAGGAGCTTTTTCTCCCTCTCTCATAGTATTAGAATGCAAAGACACCCGATGATATTGTTGGGGAAAAGTCTCAGAACAGCCAAAAGGATATATTTATTTACTCAATAAGTAAGTAAACTGTGGAATTAACTGCCAGTGGAGGTAGTGATGGACAAGAGCATAGATAGCTTTAAAATGGGGTTAGACAGATTCATGGAGGAGAGGGTCCATCCATGTCTATTAGCCATGGCGACTGAAGAGAACCTCCATATCCAGAGGCAGAAAACCTATGAATACCAGTGCTGGGAAGCAGCAGCAGGGGAGGGCCTTGGTCTTTCTACCTTGTGTGCCCTCCAGAGCAACTGGTTGGCTATTATGTGAAACAGGATGCTGGAATAGATAGACCAGTGGTCTGATCCAGCAGGCTGTTCTTACATTCTTTTGGTGAGGAGAGTTTTAGAGGGTCTGGGATTGAACAGGAAGGGAGGGAGGCTTGGGACATACACACCATCTGTAAGCATCTTCAGTGGTCTTAAGCTAGTTTAGGAGTCAGTTTGGTGTAGTGGTTAAGTGCGTGGACTCTAATCTGGGAGGACTGGGTTTGATTCCCCACTCCTCCACTTGCAGCTGCTGGATGATGTTGGGCAAGCCATAGTTCTGGCACAGCTGTCCTTGAAAAGAGCAGTTTCTGTCAGAGCTCTCTCAGCCCCTACCTCACAGGGTGTCTGTTGTGGGAGGGGAAGGGAAAGGAGTTTGTAAGCCGCTCTGAGACTCCAAGTGAAGGGTGGGGTATAAATCCAATCTCTTCTCTCTTCTTCTAGGACAGTGGTATTCACTTTCCAGCTTGCTGAAGGTCACAGTTGCAATAACCATAAACCCAAAAGCCACATTACTGTATGCCCTTTGACCCACCATACCAAACACAAATGTACAATAATAGAAAATATAACTATTAATATTAAATATATAACCATAACTATAACCTTTTAAATTATCAAATTACTTCTGAGCATGTAGGGTCCTCTCCTCTACCCATCCCCTTTGAACTTTAGCCAGCCCTTGGTGTATCTGGAGTGAGGGAAAGGGCTTCCCTCTCTACCTTCTTGCTCTCTCCTTAGCATGAGGACTTGCAATGGCTTAAGTGACAGAGTGAGACTGCCAAGGTACCTGGAGGAGGGCCAGCTGACTGTGGGGAAAGGGGAGTAAAACCACTATCACCACATTGTGGTCAGCTTGCTGTTCTCCTGGGTGGCTGCCACAGTGGTGATGGTGGTTGTACCCTATCTCCTCTGCAGCCAAGCTGCATTCCTTCCATCAGCTGCCTGGGTGCTGAGATGAAAATGCAAAAGCTACAAGGGAAATGGAGTTGTTGGAGCGGATGAGCCCTGTACTTCCATCCCTTGCACAAGGCCTGCAGCTGAGGGAGGCTTGCAGTTTATCTCTCCTCCAGTCCCTCTTGCAGCTGTTGTTTCAAGGTGTGAACCGGCTGCCAACCAGAAGCCCAACTGATAGACTTGCCAACTTTTAGGTGGGACCTGAAGATCTCACAGAATCACAACTGATCTCCAGACCTCAAAGATCTGGAGAGATCCCCTGGAAAAAGATCCCCTGGAAAAAGATCCCCTGGAAAAAATGGCTGTTTTGGAGCGTGATCTGCATGGTATTATACCCTGCTGTGGTTTCCTCCCTCCCCAAATACTACCCTCCTGAGGCTGCACCATGAAATCTCCAGGAATTTTCCAACCTGGAGTTGACAATCCTACCTACTGAGCAATGGTCTCATTCACTTTCCTGCAACATGAGTAGGGTTGCCAATTGGTGTGGAGAAAAATGTCCTGTTCTTGAGGCCTAATGGGGCGTTATTTACTAGGTGATGTTATTTCTCTCCATGCCATGACAATCTTCAACAGCCATTAAGACTCTATTAAAAATGCAGGATTATTGGCCTTTGACTAATCCAAATATGGGGCAGATGCCACATTATGGAACAGTGTTCAGGATAGTGTATTAAAAAGCCGCATGTGGCTGTTGAGCCACTGAGTATCACTGCCTTTGGGTATGTTCTCTGGCTAACTGTGGCTTGAATTAAACCTGGTAGCACATGTACAATAAATCCTCATGCGCCTTTTTCCTGATGCCATTTCTACACGTAATAGACTTTTTCTGATCTGACAGTTAATACTAGGGGTGCATGCTGAATAAATACCCTATTGGTATTTTGGGGTATTTATTCAGCCAAGTACAGATTAGACAATCTGATTTGGCTATTGAAATAGCCATGCCCGAATAAAAGCCAATATTATTTGGCTTTTATTTGTGCATGGCTAGAAGGCATTTAAAGTTTAAATGCCTTCTGAACTCGAATCACGCTGCCATGGCGGCATGACTCAGTGAGTGAAAATCTCCATTATACCCTATGGGGATGGTCCCCATTAAGGTATAATGGAGCTGAATAAATTCAGGTTTCCCAAATATTTACCTGAATACCAATAGAATAGTGATATTGATATTTGGGAATATTCAGGAATACAGATATTTTCCATATCCAATAGACCCAAATTGGGGAAAAAAGAAATTTTTTTGCACACCCCTAATTAATACCCGTTCTTAAGGAACTGTAGTTCCATAGAGATTACAATCACTGACAGAATTTTTGGTATCTTCACCACACTGAAATCCCCAAGATTCCTTGAAAGAAGCCAAGACAGTCAGATAGATACTTGTAGTGTATATGTTCTTTGTCTTCAACAGTGAAAACAAAAATTTAGACCCTCCCTGACCCCAATTTCTCACAAAGGTTCTCTGAAGACAGTGTCAGGGGAAGGTCTTGTTTTTGGTCCTCTAGAGCAACTGGTTGACCCCTGTGTGATACAGGTTGTTGGACTCAAGGAACCACTGGCTTGATCCAGCAGGGCTCTCTTGCATTCTAAGGTTCTTTCTGTGCTACAAGTTAACAAACTGCTTGTGTTTAATGTACAGGGGGTAGCTGCTGGAGACAGATGCTTTCCCCTAACATCTTTGTCTAAATAGAATGTGTTTTTAAAAGACCTGCTTTTTTTTTTGAGGTTACAGGCCTCATTACCATCCCATATCTCAGTGGTTGGGAACACATGTGACATTGCAAACTGAGTTCCTGGGTATCCCCCCAGGTAAGGGCCTCAAGACTGTTAGCCAAATTGCTCTATTTCTTAATAATAGATTGGGGAATTATGATATTAATGAGCAATTGGCATAACTATATGATCAGACCTGTGTATACTGGAATTAGAATTCCCAAGAATAGACACAGAGACTGGGTGGCCAAAATAATGATTTTTTATCTAAATATTCTCAAGCATACAAACAATGATTAAACATTCACACACAAAATACATACCTAAGAAAGCAGAGGTAATTGATAGCTTGTAGAGGGGTGATACAGCCTGTCCAGATGTGCAGGGGTTCAGGGAGATAAGATTATGGCCTAAACCCAAAGGGTTTAGGGGTGCACTGCCAGTTGGCATCAAAGCAGAAGTACATGGTCTGAGACCATGTGCCTGGCGGATATAGACATTGGAAAACAATGCAGATCTTCCCCACTACATCAAACTGGCTTTGTATACTGCATTTCCGTGTATCTTGCAGCTACCAAAGGCTCAAGGGTGATTAAAAAGGTGGCAACCCTAAATTGTTCCAGAAGAGTAGCCATGTTAGTCTGCAGTAGCAAAACAAAACAGAAGTCCAGTCTCACCTTAAAGACTAGAAGCCGAAATGAGAGATCACGGGAAGAGGTGGAACTCCAAAAACAATATACATGATAAAAATAACTAAGCGTCAATAAAGATAAGTTGCAAAAACATTTACTGAAGTATTTCTGTAGTTCTGTAAGGAATATCCTTCTGTCATCACTCACACGCTAACGAATACTGCGCAATGTGAACATTCGTTTCGCAATGTATACTTTATCTGAGCGTGTAGCAATCCCAATTCTTTTCAAATACTACTTAGCAACTCTTGCTGGAAACATTCCATGTAGACTAATAACAGGACCCAAGGACCAAAACCTTGCCCTACATGAAAGTTGCCAACCCTACTTTAACCAGAGTGTAGACTAGGCCTGAGTGAGTCTCTTTGATATATATATATATGTGTGTGTGTATGTGTGTGTGTGTATGAAAAATCTCTGTTTTGGGAGTGGGATGGAGAGGAGGGAAGAGAGGAAGCCAGTATATATGACTCCACAGAGACTAAAGAAGATGTCAAAATTTGATCATTTTCTCAGAAAGTATGTTGCGGTGCTACTTACTCCAGGCTTACAAATCCCAAGGAGACTGGTCCTTTCAGGCTCTCTCACATTCTGTGTTGTCTTCACTGGTGTTCAAGTTGTATAGCAAGCCACTGGAAAAGACTGTTGGGAGATAATAAAATCTTGTTCCTTCCAGTTTATCCCATTCTGCCCATTCCTATTTATCTTGAGAACACTGTCTCTAAACTAATTGCCCAGTGTAACTTCTACTATTTGACATAGAGATGCCAGCCTCCAGGTGTGACCTGGGGATCCCCTGGAATTACAGCATATCTCCAGATTACAGAGAAAAGTTTTTGTGGAGAAAATCGATGTTTTGGAAGGTAGACTCTGTGGCATTGTACCCTACCAAGGCTCATGTCCTCCCCAGGCTCCATCCTCAAATCTCAAACTTTTCCCAAACCTGCATCTGGCAACCTTACCTCCCCATCCCCCGCCAGTTGCCAGGGGAGACCTGGAACCCTAGGACAGAGCAGAGACAGTGATGTAAGAATAAACTCTTTGATGAATTGCATTAATTCTTGAACTAACTTTCTCTTTGGCTTTTACTAACACTGCCATTCACCTTGGCTTGCAGCAGTCATTTATGTCTTTGTAGGCTTGCTGGGGAAAAGATCAACAACCTCAGATATGCAGACGATACCACTCTAATGGCAGAAAGTGAAGAGGACCTAAAGAGCCTCTTGCTCAGGGTAAATGAGGAGAGCGCAAAAGTGGGCTTGAAGCTCAACATCAAAAAGACTAAGATCATGGCATCCGGTCCCATCACTCCTTGGCAAATAGAAGGGGAAGTCGTGGAAGTAGTGACAGACTTCACGTTCCTGGGATCCCAAATCACCGCAGACTGTGACTGCAGCCATGAAATTAAAAGACACCTGCTACTTGGGAGGAAAGCGATGGCGAACCTAAACAGCATGATAAAAAGTAGAGACATCACCCTGCCAACAAAAGTCCGCATGGTCAAAGCAATGGTATTCCCAGTAGTCATGTATGGCTGCGAGAGTTGGACTATAAGGAAGGCCGAGCACCGAAGAATAGATTCTTTTGAACTATGGTGCTGGAGAAGACTCTTGAGAGTCCCTTGGACTGCAAAAAGATCAAATCAGTCAATCCTAAAAGAAATCAACCCTGACTGTTCCCTGGAAGGCCAGATAATGAAACTGAAGCTCAAATACTTTGGCCACCAAATGAGAAGGGAGCACTCACTGGAGAAGACCCTGATGCTGGGAAAGATTGAAGGTCAAAGAAGACGGGGATGGCAAAGGATGAGATGGTTAGACAGTGTCATCGATGCAACGAACATGAAACTGAGCAAACTTCAGAGGACAGCGGAAGACAGGAGGGCCTGGCGGGATCTAGTCCATGGGGTTGCGAAGAGTCGGACTCGACTGTGCGACTGAACAACAACAACAACAAAAAGGCTTGTATGCTGTGTTATTATACTGTGTTTCTATCAGGAAATAGGTTTCTCATTGCCTCTCTTTGCCAGATTTGACTGCGTATCCACTTTTCTGGTTTAGGAGATAGGGATCCAACTATGTTCACATCCATTTCCCTCAAATAAAAATGTAAGATATGTTTCGTGTTACCATATGCACAAACTCCTTCACGGATAGATATGTGAGTACTTAGCACATTGATTGCAGTATTGGGTGGTTTCTGGAACCCTGTCTCTCCATGGGAGAACAATCCAAGGGGATTAAATTGTCATTAGCTGCAGGAAAGAGACTTTAAAGCTCTTTGGATTGTTTGGTCTTAGTTTCTTACAAGGCAGTGATGCTGTGGGCTGGAGGAGGTAGGGCAACGGAAGAAAGCAGGGAAAGTGTTTGTCTCACAGGCTTCCCTAGAGCTCTGTTTGTTACCTGGGGACCAGCTGTTTTTCCCTCTTGATTAAAATTAGAGGCACTCATCACTCTGCGGTCAACCAGTGTAAATGTATTTTCTCAATTGGTTCTGAGAACAATTTGTTTTTAATGGCTTGTTTTTAAATATTATGGTGATTTTAAAATGGTAAGCTGCCTCAAACAGGACTCTGACAAGGCAGCATAGAAACATCCTAAATAATATCCTTCTCACAACTGCAGGATAGCCCAGATAAGATTGCCTACATCAAAGATGACACTTTAGGGATTCTTTGTGCCTGCCAGTTCTCTCCCCAAGTCATAGAGTGTCCTTGCTCCCTTCCTTGGGATGATGTAACTGTCGAAATATTGCCAGAAAGATTGGAGAAATGGTGCTATAAAGGGCTTTCCCATTCCAATGGGCAATGGATGGTGGATGCATCCAGTAAAGTTGCTTAATTTTTCACAGCATTTTAAATATCTTCTCATGGCGTATTGATAGTACTGCTTCACAATTTGAAATTACAATTTTGGGTTATCTGACTGTGTTAATTGCTTCAAATGGGGTGTTATGAGCAGAACTTGTTATGGGGTGTTATGGCATTATATGGTCAGAACTCTTTATATCAGAACACTGGACTGGTGTTGATTTGCAGGTAGTACTGCCTGTGCTGGCTGCTGCACTCTAATGTATTTTATCAACCAATGTATTATTATAAACAAATGTGGGTGTTTTTTTTCCAGGGACTCCATAATCTTCTGATCCTCCATCTGTCAAAAATGCCTACTAGATTTTTCTCATTTATTAGGGAAAGGGCAAAATATTATTAATAGAGAATGTCTGAGAACTGGTCTTTTTCTTAATACAACAATTAAGATATTTTTCTTTTGGGGGCACAATTTCAACCTAAGGTACTTCCACATTGTGCTCTTGTCCTACATAGCCTGGAGAACCAAGACTATGTGTAAACATACCTTCCATAAATATTATGAAGAGTGACAATTGTGTTTTTTTGGGGGGGGTGAATATTGCTCTCACTGTGCATGCAAGTAAGCTTTGAAGATACTTCTGTGACTTAAGAATGCCAGGAAAATCTCTTCAGGACTTTGTTGGATTGACAGCCAAAGATATCACGGACTTGCCAGATGTAAATATGTGTGTTTGGGCTGCCCTGACAAAGAAGGAATGCCACTTGACAGTTGGGAGTATGTTCTTTTTTTCAGAGGAAGGAGGAATAGAAACAGCAGGTGGATAATAGTAGGGCTTGACTGATGGGTGCTCCTCTTATGTACATTGCAGTGACACAGAAGAATCCTGTTGACTTTAGGGAGGGAGGATGTTACTGTTGTGTATTATTCATGTAAGCATAAGTTTCTGACAACATATAGCATGGCAATAGAGATGAAAAATGGATAAAATGTTTATCTGGAACTCTCATAAAACATTTTATGTGCTGCTTTAGATGTTTAAAGAGTTTCAGATAAATTTCTTTGGTGATGCCTATAATACCTTTGTACTAAAATAAAAATAAATAAAATAAAACAAATCCAGATCCCTGTTTTATTTTGTTGCTACAAACTGATATGACTGGTCAGTAGGAATAAGTTAATATTGTGTCTCAGTATTATTAGGACCATGCTGCCATTGAGGGGAGGGTTGGGAAGGAGAGAGAGTTGTTTAAGGTCACCTGGTAAATTCATGGCAGAGTAGTGCTGCCAGACAGAGCCTTGCAACCAGCAAGAGACCAGGGGAGCGGGGACACGGGGGAGCAGCTGCTGGGCCAGCTGTGTGGCGTCACTTCCAAGGGGAAACTGGAATCTCCAGAGACTATGGCAAAATCATAGTGTTTAGCAGCAATTCCTGGGGAAGACTGAGATAATTTCTGGGTTTCCCCTGGAAGTGACATCATGCTGTTGATTCTATGGCCTTTAAGAAAAATTTCTTCTGTTGCTGCTCTAAGCAGCAGCAGGAAACAGAAGCAGGATACCCTGTTCCCTTGAGGGAGCTGGCAGCTGTGAATTTAGGACTTCCTGGCTTAGTTTTCCAGGTATACTGTGCCACACCAGCTCATCAGCGCTAAGAAAAGTAGTACTAAAGATTAGAACAAGTATTCTAAATGTAATGGTGGTTGTCGTGGGTGAAATGTTTTGCCAGAACATCAGGCCTTGTTGCATATTCATATTCACTCATTTGGGGAGGACCACTAAATGATATGCCTAAAGTTGGTGCTAAATGAGAGGCTTAGAACTGTAGATACATATCCCTCAGAAATTGGAGACATGTTTCTTTATCACTCTGTTCCTTAAATCACCAACCCATCTCTCAACAGGCCCTGCTCATGCCTTTTCTGCTCAAAGCAACAGTGCTCCTTCTTTCTCTATTGCATTTCTTGTGATTTTTAGATTGAAAAAATGTCTACTTCTAGTAATTGCTCAGAGAGATTGTTGGCATCCCTGCCTTTTTATGGGCACTCTCAAACTCCTTAAATACTTACTAATGGATTTGAGTTCATAAAAAGGCATTCTAACCACTGACTCTAAACAGTTTGCACTGGTGTGTCTGCCTGCAGTGATCTGAAGCATGATTGCTATTTTGACTTTTATTCCCATTTTTCTATGAGAGTATCTATGTATTCAATGAAGTAATCAAAGAACTAGCTTATTGGTTAGTACCCCAGTCTGGATGCCATTACATTTTTTTAAAGAAGCAACATTGGCAGTCTTTAGCAACGATCAATTTCCCTTCCGCTGAATTTCAAACTGGCTTGCTGTTTACAATCCTTCTCAGTGAATGTTTGGAAAAATCTTGTCTGTTTTCTTGTGGGTCATAACTTTGGCATACCCAGGAATGAGAGAGGATGTTTTGATCTGGATAGGGAACAACCACTTCCAATGTTTGTGAGATACGGTCATGAGAATTGGTAGATTCAAATAGCAGACATTCACCAAACAAGGATCTTTGGTCAGTGCCCCCAGTGATGTATTTCACAGCAATCAACATACGTTTTCATTGAGGATAAGCGATTAACATTAAAGAATGTCTATGCATGCATCCACAAACCCATCTGGCTATGGGTACCTGGTCTGCAGACTCTGCATGTTCAGAATCTCTTTTATCAATCTAATCCAGAGAATATTCTCTCATGGAAATGACATTGTCCACCAAATTTTGCACACTAAATCCAGTAACTATGAATTTTGGATGCATATCTTATAATTAAGAATTTGTCATTAAGAATCAATTCATGCATTATATGGCTGCAAACCCATTCAATGGGGAGATGCAGACCATCTCAGCTCCCTAAAGAGCATCCCTGGATGATGCAGATATTTGCTGCATATACATTTCATATTACCCAAATAATCTTCCATTTGTATATTTTAAAAGGTAATGTGTGCTGTAGTCTTAACAGCCTGATCCTTTGTTCTGCTGCTGCTATGTTGCTATAATCTTGTCCCATACTCTGGTGTTGCAGATTTGCCACTATGACTCTAGCACTCCAGGAAAAGCCCTCATATGGTGCCACTCTCAAGTCCAACGAGTTGTTTAGAAATGGATGATGGATAGGACAATTTAAAAACATAAGACGAGCCCTGCTGGATCAGATCAGTTGTCCATTTAGTCCAGCATCCTGTCTCACACAGTGGCCAACCAGTTCCTCTGGAGGGTATATAGCAGGGCATTGAGGCTGAGCCAAGAGGCAACATCAGGGGAAGATCTTGGCCTCTGTGCCCTGTTGTTGGCCCTCGAAAGGAACTGGTTGGCCACTGTGTTGAGACAGAATGCTGGACTAGATGGGCCAATCCAGCAGGACTCTTCTTATGTTCTTAATATAGAATGCCCTGTATCTGCATTCTCTCGCCCTGTAATTCTGGTCTCTTCTACTGTTGTGCCTACATTGAGGCAGCATTGTATTCAAAGTGCTGGGCTGCATTCAGGCAGCAACCATTAACTACATTTAAATTAAAATGTTTGAGCCCAGTGGAACCTTTAAGACCAGAAAAGTTTAATTCTGGGTATAAGCTTTTGTGTGCATGCACACTTCCTCAGATACATATAAGCTTATACCCCAAATTAAACTTTGTTGGTCTTAAAGGTGCCTCTGGACCCAAACTTTGTTCTATTGCTTCAGACCAACATGGCTACCCACCTGGATCTAATTTAAAATGTGTGTAATTAAAAAGCGTCTGGGCTCATGTGCACATCCTTGTTTCTCCTGCCCTTCTTGCACAGTGCCGCCCTAGGGAGAGCTATGGCTTTCTAAATCCAGTAATTTCAGTGGACTGCAAAGCATGGCACTGTATGTAAGAATGCAGGCATGTAGGTTAACTAGAGCTAGTCCCCCCCCCCCATGCTAACTGGGATCCTAGTTAGTGTGGGTGGGGGAACTAACCATAATAAACTCTCACACCTGCATTCACACATACTGGATAAGTGGAGTTAGTGCTTAACTACGATTCTTTGTGCAAGAAGAGAAGGACAAATGGTGAGGTGTGCATGTGAGCCCAGAAACAAACCAGATTTGTGCGTATTTTTAATTTAATTGAAGTTAACTTTGTCATCAAAATAGATTCAGGTGGGGTAGCCATAGGGTTGCCACAGGCCCACAGCCAGGATTTTTTAAATCAGGGGGCATTTAAATCGCTTGAAGTGCACTGGCTAATCAAATTAATCCAGGGGAGAAGGGTGTGACACCCTGGGTTGGATGGGAAGTCAGGGGGTCTTGCCAGCAAGTGGGGGGGGGGCTAACCCTGAGATGCCCCACTGTAGCTACGGGCCTGGGTTGCCAGGTCCTAACTGCCTGGTGCGGGGGGGCTCCTGGGTCCACTCCTGGATGTTCTGCCATGCACGCAGTGTGTGTGGTGTGATGTCATCACCTGGAAGTAACATCATCGTGTTGCCAATGTCAGAGGGTGTCACTGATTTTTGAGCAAAACTCTATGTTTTTTTTTACTTCAAAACCATAGATGGTTTTGAAGTAAAAAAAACCATAGAGTTTGCCCCAAAACTGGAGCATCATGACGTCACTTCCAGGTGACGTCATTGCATTGAGGATGTCATGCGGCAACATCTCTGTTCAGGGGTGGGGTTTTCCTTGCTGGCCAAGTGGCCAGTGGCAGATCCAGGCCCCTAAAAGTGGAGGAACCCCCACTGGGACCTGGGGATTGGGATCCCTAGGTAGCCATGTTGATCTGAAGCAGCAGAACAAAGTTTTAGTCCAGTGGTACTTTTAAGACCAACAAAGTTTTATTCATGGTATAAGCTTCCATGTGCAAGCACACTTCATCAGATATAATGGAATGCAACCCCCTCAACCATTACTTACAGGGGGGGGGTTGTTGTCGGGAAGGGCCATTTAGAGTCAAGATACATAAGTACAGGGTGATTATAGCTGAGATGGGATGTATGATAGATCTGTGAATGGCAGTTAATTAGCATACAAACACACGAGTTAACAAACAGATATGGAAACAAGGTTTGAGTCCAGTAGTACCTACAAGATAAATAAAGATCAATTCTGGATACAAGCAAGAACTGAGAGACTTATTGTACACTCCTTCAGATTCATTGAAACAGATTTCCTCAAATATTTCATGTAGGTAGGGGGGTTAGTTGCCAGGAAGAGCTAATTAGAGTCAAGATACCTAAGAAACTGAGCAATAAATACAGCTAAGATTGGAATAACACATTAGGTAAGACATGTGAATAGCAGAGATCTGGACCTGGCATTGAAAGCTGTGGCTGGTTGGCTTAGACTGAGTCGACTGAAAATGAATCCGATGAAGACAGAGGTCCTGTGCCTGAGTTAGAGCGGGCCAAAGTTAGGGATTACTGCAATGCTCTCTACATGGGGCTGCCCTTGTCCCAAATCCGGAGGCTGCAGCTGGTGCAGAATGCAGCAGTGAGGCTGTTGTTGTGTCTTCCTGTGTGGGAACACATCCAGCCCACCCTAAAAGCACTGCACTGGCTGCCTATAGCATACCGGATTCGGTTCAAGGTGCTGGTTCTTACCTTTAAAGCCCTATATAGTCAGGGACCTACTTACCTAAGGGACCGCCTTTCCCCATATGCTCTCCAGAGAACACTAAGATTGGGATCCAAAACTGCCTGGCCCTCCCAGGCCCTAAAGAAGCAAGGTTGAAAGAGACTTGAAACAGGATGTGCTTGGACTGTTGAGGAGATACAGAAATGATTGGAGAGGCCTGAAATCTATCCATCTTTTCTCCCCTGGGTTTGTTTATGTGCGTTTGTGTATGTGTGTACTAAAAGATGCTTAGAGAATTTTTATTTGATGAATGTCAGATTTAAAGTATTATACATTGGTAGAATAATTTAAGTGAATTTTGGGGGGGTCTGGATTGGGAAGATATTTATCATATTGAGTTTAATGTATGGTTTGATATTGGCTCTGATATTTTAATATTGAACCTGGTAAGATAGAAAATAAAGGGGGAGAGGTAAATAGCAAAGATATTGGGTGACTAGTTGTATAACAGAATAACAAGAATTTTTTTAAAAAACCAGGAACATGAGTAAACCAGCTAAGAAAAACACTCCTCCAACATTTGCAGCATCTTTGCCTACCACACAGACTAAGTCATTGGGAACTATGTTGACATTAGAATCTCTGAAAGATTTTAAAAATGATATGCAGGTTATCTTTCAAACTAGCCTGAGCCAAACTCAGAACGATATGCAAACTAAATTTCATGCAAGTTAAGCCAGGTGCAGAATGATATGCAAGACAGACTACAATCAGGCCTAAATCAGGTGCAGACGGCCTTAATACAAGTTACAGATCAGATGAAAAATTTAAACACTGAGATTGGAGACATAAAAGTTAAAATGGCTGGTCTTAACAAACAACTATTAGAAAACAAGAAGGAAATAACAGAGGTGGCTCAACAAGCCAAGAAAGCTGAAGCTGAAGCAGCATCATTGAGGATGGACAGGTTAGATACACAGCAGAAGATGGCCCTGGACTCTCTGATTCAATTGGAGATGGATAGAGCTGCTTACCTACTGAGATTTCAGAATATACCTGAGCAAAAAGGAGAAGAGCCAATTAGAGTTATGACAGAAGGATTGGGGGACTTCATGGAAACTGAATATGAAGAAATGGAGAAGGAGATTGACTTTTTATATAGAGCTAACTCTGCCTATGCAAGAAAGAATAATATTCCAAGGGAAGTACATGTGAAATTTACTAAGAAGCTGGTCAGAGATCGTGTTTGGAAAGAAGGACAGAATAATACTCTTAAAGCACAAGACAAGGAAATAAAGATTGTAAGAGAAATTCCCTGGAAAGTAAGACAAAGAAGGAAAGAATATGTATTTTTGACCTCCAAACTGACACCAAATTCAATTGCATTTCGATGGCTCACTCCAGAAGGAATATTTTTTACATTTGAAGGTCAAAGATTTAGACTGGACTCCATCCTTAAGGCAAAAGACTTTTTGCATCATTATGGAAAACTTTTACAAAGGCAAGGGAAAAAAAGGAAAAAGAAAAGTTACTGCAACTGAAAAAGAAGGGGAAGCATCAGCCTACTCAACAACCTCAGATGAAGAACTTGAGGCCAGCACAGCACCAAAAAAAAAAAAAACACCCACAAAACATCCATGGAATATAAACAACAAAGAATGATGAGAAATAGAAATGGTAGTAATAAGAATAGATCATAATGGATTCATCAACAACCAAGATATTATCGGTATATGTAAATGGACTAAATTCACCTGAGAAAAGAAGAAAGATATTTAAACAACTTAAGAAGATAGACATAGATACTGTATGTCTACAAGAAACATACATTAGTCATAAAGATGAACATTATTTGATTAATAAGAAACTTGGTAAGTTATTTACTGCTTCAGACAATGTGGAAAAAGAGGAATAGCTGTATATATCAAAGAAAAATTAAAAGCTATTTTGATATTCCCATCAGAAAATGGAAGACTTCTGTTCCTTGAAATAGATATTAGAGACAAGAAAATCTTATTGGTGGTGATATATGCACTGAATGAATCACAGGGCAATTTTTTTGAAATGATGAAGGAAACTATAACAAGATATGACTACATGGATATCTGTATAATTGGAGATTTTAACTCTGTTTTTATTCAAGACATTGACAGGAGAACCATTAAGAAGATCAAACCCTCCAAAGGTTTGCTTCCAAGATCTTTCCTAGAATTGGCTGAGGAATTCAAACTGACTGATGTTTGGAGAACTAGAAACCCAACTGAAAAAGACTATACCTTTTATTTTGACAGACATAAATCTTGGTCCAGAATTGATATGTGCTGGATTACATAAAATCTTTTCCAGGAAATTGAAGATATGGATATTATGCAAGAAACCTTTGCAGACCGCAACCCGCTTTAGTTAAGATTAAAACAATAAAAAAAAATAGATGGAGGTTAAATATACAACTACTTAAAAATGGACAATTTCTAGAGATGGCTGAGAAAGAAATGAAGATTTCCCCCCCCCCACACAAAATATGAATGGAGAAACATCCATGAAGACAATTTGGGATACAAGTAAAGCCTTTTTCAGAGGACTGGCAATTGGATTTGCAGCAGGAAAGAAAAGAATGAAGACATTTCAAAATATAATGGACGCTATTCAGAATAAAGAGAAATAATTAAAGATGGAGCCTTTGAATGTGAAATTAAAGATGAAAATTAAAATATTACAGCATCAACTCAACTTATTCTTATCAGAAAAAATTGCAAAAATATTAAATTTGCTAAACAGGACTATTTTAAAAATGCAAACAAACCAGGAAGATGGTTGGCTTATAAATTAAGAAAAGAGAAAAGGATGATCCACTCATTGTATGATAAAGAGAGAAAAGAAGAATTTTCTAGGAATGAACTAAGGGAAATAATTCAAGATTTCTACACGCAATTATATAAAAAAAGTGGAAATATCTAAAGAAACTCAGAAACAATACTTAGATGAGCAGGACCTACCTACAATTTTGGAAGAAAACAGAAAAATGTTGAATGATCCCATAACGATGATGGAAATTACAGAGACTATTAAGAAACAAAATACAAATAAAGCACCCAGACCAGATGGATTACCAGCTGAATATTACAAAATATTTGAAGATGTATTACTGATACCATATAAAAATGTAATTTCTTCTCTAATAAAAAACAGAAATACCAGAATCTTGGACTGAAGCAACTATAACATCAATCCATAAAGAAGACACAGATCCTAAAGAGATAAAAAACTACAGACCTATCTCCTTGCTGAATTGCAATTACAAAATATTTGCAACTATCTTGTCTACATGGTTGAAAAAAATTAGAACAGACTTTATATGTCAGGACCAGGCAGGTTTCTTACCTAAAGGACAGCTGAAGAATAATGTGAGAACAGTTTTAAATATATTAGAATATTATGAAGCACATCCTCAGAAACAGATGGCTTTAATATTCTTGGATGCTGAAAAAGTATTTGACAATGTCAACTGGCAATTTATTATCTAACAGATGAAAATAATGAACTTTGGGACCAACTTTATAAGAGCTATTGAAGCTATATATACAAAGCAGAAAGCGAAAATAGTAGTAAATAATGACATGACAGATAATATATGGATTGAAAAAGGGACAAGACAAGGATGTCCAATATCTTCACTGTTGTTTATATTAACATTGGAAGTGCTGATAAGAACTATTAGGGAAGATTCTCATATTAAAGGGACGTCAATAAGAGGAAATAAATATAAATTAAAAGCCTTTGCTGATGATTTGGTATTTATCTTAGAAGATCCAATGGACTCGGTACAACAATTAATGAATCAGATTAATGAATATGGGAAAATGGCAGGAATGAAAATAAATTTTCAGAAGACGAAAATGATCATGAAAATCATGACATCGAAACAGAGATATGAAATAGCAGAACTGGACTTCAACTGGAAAAGAAAGTCAAATACTTGGGTATTAATATTACAGCAAAATGTAGCTCTCTGATGAAAGATAACTATAATAAAGTGTTACAAGACATTAAAAAAGATTTAGAGAAATGGACAAAGCTTCAAGTATCACTCATGGGTAGAATAGCAGTTTTGAAAATGAATATTCTACCATGTTTGAAGTTTTTATTCCAGACCCTGCCGATATATATTAAACAAAACTTTTTTGACAAATTGAATAAACTGACACAATACTTTATATGGCAAGCGAAAAAACCAAGAATTAAATTGAAAACCTTGCAGGATGCAAAAGATAATGCTGGATTTGGAGTACCAGATTGGAAGAATTACTATAGGGCAGCAAGTTTGGTTTGGCTGAGAGAATGGATTGTACTCGAAGATCATAGGCTGCTGACTGTAGAAGGACATGACTTAAAATTCGGATGGCATGCATTCCTATGGTATGGGAAAGCTTCTGGACATAAATACTTTAAAAATCATTTAATAAGAAGATCATTATCGACAACCCGGGAAAAGATATGTCCGATGATATATACTAAAATTACAAGATGGGTATCTCCAGTGGAAGCTTTTTCTCAACCAGGTTTGACTTCAACAAGCAGTTATCAGATACGCAGAATTGCTAGATGATGGAAATAATGTAAAGTCTCAGGAAGAATGAAAGAAAAGGGAAATAAATTTAGATTGGTGGACTAGAGTACAAGTGGAATCTAGATATAGTCAGGATAAATAGATGGATTTTATTTAGAACAAGGTGCATTTGAAAAATTATTATGTACTTCAGAAGAGAAACTTATTAAGAAAATGTATGGTATGGTGATGCAATTGAAAATGCAAGATGAAATAGTTAAAGAATGTATGATTAAATGGATGCAAAATCTAGGCTATAACATAGACTTGTCACAATGGAGTAAAATATGGAATGTGAATATCAAGTTGACTAAGTTGAGAGCCAGTTTGGTGTAGTGGTTAAGTGTGCGGACTCTAATCTGGGAGAACCGGGTTTGATTCCCCACTCCTCCACTTGCACCTGCTGATGTGACCTTGGGTCAGTCACAAGCTCTAGCACAGCTGTCCTTGAAAAAGAGCAGTTTGTGAGTTCTCTCAGCCCCACCCACCTCACAGGGTGTCTGTTGTGGGGAGGGGAAGGGAAAGGAGTTTGTAAGCCGCTCTGAGACTCCAAGTGAAGGGTGGGGTATAAATCCAATCTCTTCTTCTTCTTCTTCTTCTTCAAAATCTGTTTCATTTAAAGAAAATTTGTACAAAATGTTCTATAGATGGCACCTAACCCCAGATAGATTAGCTAAAATGTATACAAACTTGAATACCAGGTGCTGGAAATGTAATAATCATGTTGGATCATACTATCATATGTGGTGGACATGTAAAAAGGTTCATAAATACTGGATTGGAGTGCATACTCTTTTACAATCTGTGTTGAATATTACAATAGCTTTTAAACCAGAAATATTTCTGTTAAACTGTTTACCAGATGACTTAGATAAGAACCATAGATACTTTATTTTACATGTTATCACAGCAGCTAGAATGTTATTTGCAACAATGGAGGACATTGAAAACCCCAACGCTTGATGAGTTGATAATGAAGATGATGGAATGTGCTGAAATGGACAGATTGACATATATACTAAAAGGAAAAATGGAAGAAGAATTTATGGGGCCATAGAGGGTGTTCTATGACTGGTTAAAGCATAAGTACTGAGAAACTAAGACTCAATGAAGAACAATAAGAAAGATGGTTATAATAGTTGTGAAACTTTTATGAGAAGATTTGCATGCAGAATGTCAAATTGGTTTTCTTATATATATAACTCTGTATTCTTTCTTTTCGCTTCTTTTCCTTTCCCCCTTTCTATATATAAACTAATAAAACTTTATATATAAAAAAAGAAGCCAGGTTGGCCGTGATGAGGGCCAGGGCCTTCTCTGTGCCGGCCCCTTACTGGTGGAATGAGCTCCTGGATGACATCAGGGCCCTGCGGGACCTTCTACAGTTCCGCAGGGCCTGTAAAATGGAGCTCTTCCACCAGGCTTTCGATTAGAGTGCCGCCTTCTAATACTATGGCCCTGGCCCTAACACCAGCACCAACTCAATGACCAATAACCTGGCAGGAACCTGGACTATGGTGGTAGGTGACCTTCTAATGTTGAGAGAATACCGTCATCTTGTATTAATATCTATGCTCTTAGCACTGATGATCTTATATTCTGTGACTTTAACTGTATTTTTTGTTTTAATATACTTCGGTGTTTTAACATATATATATTCTGTAAGCCGCCCTGAGCCTGCCACGGTGGGGAGGGTGGGATACAAATTTAACAAATAAATAAATAAATTGGTATACAGATAATAAAGGAGTTAACAACAGATGTGGGAACTCAGTTTGAGTCCAGTGGCAGTAATGGTTGAGGAGGTTCTGTTCCACTGTGTCTGAGGAAGTGTGCGTGCCCACGAAAGCTTATACCTTGAATAAAACTTTGTTGGTCTTTAAGGTGCCACTGGATTCAAACTTTGTTATTTTGTCATCAGAGCACAGCCTTACTGAATTATGAGAATGGTTCTTTGGTTGGTAGATATACTGAATGATAACATGCACATAGATTTTAAAGAAGAATGCAAAGGCTTTTCGTTTGACAAGCATATTAATTTTCAACAACAAAATGCAGTACCTATAATTCACCACATAGACACACACGCTCCTCTTTTGATTTACTGCATGCACTAAATGAGAAAGCATATTATTTTTTGTTATGTTACTGCATATTGCTAACATAACTTGAGCATCTAGGGACTGCAAGAACAGAGCAGCACTGGAGCCATTTATACAAAGCACAAATATCTGTACTCATTGTGTAAGTTCATTAGCAGCCAAGGTTGCATCTCAAAGCAGCTATACTCCTTCACCAGCATTCTTACCACCCCTCTCCCACTGGCCTGTTCCTGGGGAATATTGTCACTTATCTAATGATGGTTGTTTTCTACCTGGCTATAAGCCTCAATTTTAATTTTGAAAGTTGTAACTAATTCATTCTTAGGTATTCAAGGGACCTGTGCCTAGGCTGAGGCCTAGAAATGTAGGCAGGGAAGTGGTAATAGATTTGAAACATTTCCATCAGCTCAGCATAAATTGGCACTGGTTTTTCTAGATTAAATTGATTTCTAAATCCAGAACCACACCAATGCTCCCTCTAAGCTGTGGAGTTCTGTGAGCAAAAATTCTACTTTCTGAGCTGCTGGCATTAAAGTTGTGAGCGAGCGATTTGGCTGCTGCATCAATGAGTTTGCTCTGGAGCCACCTTTCCTGAGCTAAGACAAAAATGCGTGAGCCGGAGGCTGAAGAACCGTGAGCTAGCTCACACTAACTCAGTGTAGAGGGAACACTGAACCACACTGTCTTGTACAATTGTGACACTGTAGTTTACATAAAAGAGCTACCCCACTCCGTTTTGTTTCCAAGCCCCTACCTGCTTGCAATATAATTGGAGACAGCATCCTTTCAAAATGGGCTCTTTGCCTGCTACAAGACTATCTACGCTCTCTAGGCCCCGTGGAGACCCCTGTTTAGTCCATGGTGGCCTAGCTTCCCCCTTACTGGATTTACAAGCCACCTAGTACCTGAAGCACTGCTGCTGGACCCCAGGGTATTACTCCCTCCTCCTCTCTTTGGCCTTCATCCAGTACCCTTCTCTCCTCTTTCACATAACTGGGTAACTTGATCAGAAAGTCCCCTTGCCACAAAATCAATATCCAGGCCAAACCCCTGGACCTAGAAACACGAAATTTGGGGAGAGCGCTCCTGCTATGGCACAGATGCTCAGTAAGAAGGGATTTTTAGAAATTCGACCCCTAAGTGGGTCAAAAGGGTTAAAATGTGCTCCCCCATCAATTCCTATGTGGCTGCCAGGCTGCTGCCTCCTTGCACCCCCCCACTCTCTCGTCAGCTGCAGAGCTCAGCATTCTGAGGTAAAAAAACAGTTACAGGAGACTGCACAGAGCTAACAACAGGAATAGCCAACAACCACCTGTGAGATGCAGTAATGCTGCTGGCCCAGCCTCTCTGATGGCTTCCAACACACTCCTCCCTCCTCCTACACCATACAGGCGGTTGTCTGTCAGGTGCAGCAGCAGTTGCAGGGTGCTTAAAGTCACGAGGGAGCCCACCCCAGCAGTAATGCCCTAGTGATCCTGCTGGCCCAGCCTCCATGGTGGTTTCTAATACTCTCCCCCCTCCTACACTGGAAAGGCAGCTGCCTGTCAGGTGTAGGAGAGGAGGTGGGATGCTTACAGCTGCCGGAGAGGTTTACTCAGCAGGATTGCCTTAGCCCTGCTGCTGACCCAGCATCCTCAATGCCTTAAAATACAATCCCCCCCCAACACCAGACAGGCTGGTGTCTGTGAGGTGTAGGAGCAGGACCAGGGTACTTTAATCCATCTGGGACGCTGCCCCAGCAGGATCACCTTAGTTATGCTGTTGGCCCAGCCTCTCTGATGGCTTCCAACACACTCCCCGCACATGCGACACGTAACAGGCAGTTGCCTGTCTTCTCTAAAACCAACGGGGAGGCCTGCCCCAGCAGTACCCCTTAGTGATCCTGCCAGCCCTGCCTCCACAGGGCCTCCACAGTGCCTCCACAGTGGCTTCTAATACTCCTCCCCTCCCCCTCCTACACTGGACAGACAGCTTCTTGTCAGGTGTAGGAGGGGGAGGGGGAGGAGTATTAGAAGCCACTGTGGAGGCAGGGCTGGAAGGATCATTAAGGCGTTACTGCCGGGGCGGGCTCTCTCGTAGCTTTAAACATAGCCCCCCACACACACACCAGACAGACAGGTGTCTGTCAGGTGTAGGAGCAGGGCCAGGGTACTTTAATTCATCAGGGACGCTGTCCCAGCAGGATCAACTTAGTGGTGTTGCTGGCCCAGCTTAGCCACACTTCCACCCACAATGGAAATATACCCCAAATTAGTAGATAACTAGTTTCCTTTATTAGGTTATCTAACTTCTTAGAATGTGGATACAATGTGTACAATTGGTTCATATGAACTTGCTTAATATCTGATTGCTCAGGTGGTGTTTTGAATATGTAGTTATGTCCCAGTTCTAAAATGTAACGTAAATGAGAAGCATTTTTGTAAAAAAAGAAAAAGGGGGAGGGTATGCCCTCCCCCCAAAATTCAATGCCCAGGCCAAACCCCTGCACCAAGAAACCCAAAATAAGGGGAGTGCATTCCTACCATGACATCTACCCCCCCATGAAGGGATTTCTGAGAAACATGACCCCTAAAGGGGTAAAAAAGGGGCAAATTATTTTTCATGTGCCGCCTGGCAAGCTGCTGCCTCCCCCCCCCCCGCCCCTGATTGGTCAACTGTGTAGTTCAGAGTTCTGAGGTAAAACCTGCCTACTTGCACCCACCTCCCTCTGATAGTTCAGCTGTGGATGTTCTGAGGTAAAAACACAGGTAGAAGAGACTGCAGACAGTTGAGGACCGTTACAGAAATCAGCTATTCAAGACTCTTGAATAGACATTTTTCAAAAAAGCCAGCATGGTAATTGAGTTAATGAATGTTTATGGGGAGATAGTAAAGGACATTTCTAGGAGCCATTTTGATCCGTGCCTCCCTCATGAACCTGAAGAAATGTCCACCACATCACCACTCCCTGACACCAACTCCCTCTCACCTCTTACTGCCCCCAAGAAAGCTCCTGGCAAATGTAGAGCCAGATATACCAACGCTACAAGGAGGAGGCAATTTAGAAATGCGGCAAAGACATTTGCAGATAGCACTCCTGCAGTGCACTGAGCTGCACAGGCCAAGTACCAGCAAGATCACCCTGAGGTGCTCAGAACAAGATAGTCTCCATATGAGCAAAACAATCCAGGAACACAAGTGGAGAGGCCTTCACTTTCGTGGATGGTGGCAGGAGTTGACTTTACAGACTGTTAAATGGACAGTTCTTTGTGGCCTGCTCCAGCGTGAGCTCATCAAGCAGCCTGGTGATCCTAGCACCTGAGGGCAGAACCACCAATGTGGTCTACAGAGAGGTCCTTCAGTAGAGGGGGAAAAAAGTGTCAGCTATGCTGCCATGATGGGGAGGGGGATCCATTTCCTTGATCTGTAGGCCAAATGCTGCTTCTTTACTTTTGCTTCTGTACTGATTTTTTATGAATGACCTTGCAGGTTGCTGGTGTAGTGTCTGGGATGCCTGGAACCGTGGGAGCACTTTTGGTTCCCAGCTGTGGCCTCTAATGGCCTGGGTCCTCTTCTTCCACGCGCAGGAGCCTGGCTAATTGGCCTATGGAAAGGGGGGGTGCATACGAATACCCTATATCCCATTATGCTTGTAGGAACATTGCCATTCTTAACAGTGACTTTGTTACTACCTCTATAGCTCTGCAATAAAGTATAACCTTTCTGATAAGCGTGTACTCCGTTGTTGGCTGTGGAACCTGACAAAAAGTACGTATGTCTCACTTCATTTCTTACACTACAATCTTCTCCATTAGCATTCCTACAACAAATGTCACATTTCAAATTTTACATCATCAGTATTACAACTGGATTTACAGAACTTAAATACCATAGCGAAGCACGGGTATCAGGCTAGTTTAAAATAAATCTTAACATGACAAAACATTTGATTAACATTTATGTATTACAGTTGGGAACCTGCAATGACTTGCAGGAGCTTTCCTCTCCCCGACTATGTCCGCTTTCCCTATCCTGAAAGCCCCCATAGCCTCTCCCCTTTTCCTGCTTCCTTCTCTTCTTCTAGTGGTGCCAGCCACCAGGTGGAAGCTGGAGATCTCTCACCAGGTGGGAATCACAACAGATCTCCCAGCCATAGAGATCAGTTCCCCTTTAAGGGTTGCCAGCTCCTGGTTGGGAAATAGGGTTACCACCTGGCTGGCAGGGGGCTTCCGGAGCACTTCCAGGAGACTGGAAGTTGCGTGGAACAACTTTCAGTCAAACTGAAAGTGCCGCCCCTGATGTGATAATGTCACCCAGAAGTGATATCATCATGTTGGGGGAGTCAGGGGTGATGCTCTGCTTTTGGGGCAAAACTATACAGTAAATTTGACCTCAAAACCATAGAGTTTTGTCCAAAAAGCAGAGCGTCACCCCCGGTATCCCCGGCATGATGACATCACCTGGAAGTGATGTCATCACATTGGAGAGCACTTCTAGGTCCTGTTCACACTAGATGGTTTGGGCCGGGAGAGGGACGGATCGGGGCCGCAGCAAACAGGCGTGATCCCACAGCAACATCTGGGAATCGTGCTGCGCCTGTTCCCAGCCCGTTCCCAACCCGCCCCTCCCGGCCAAAACCCGCAGCAGAAAAGAACCACCTACCTAGGGGGTTCTTTCCGAAGGACTCCATCACTGTCGGCCATGGGATCGCGGGCGCATCCCCGGCCCCCGGCCGTACTGCTCATAGAGTTACTGTTCAGATTCCCAGGTCTGCTTTGCAGGGCATGGCATTCCTCTATAGCTGCTGGTTTTTGTGTGCTTTCCGCAGCTAGGGTGCTTGGCTTACCTCTGCTGTGTTGCAGGTGAGAGGTGGCAGGTAACCCATGGATCCACTCTTGGTCTGGCGTATTGTCTCAGGAAGAAGCTTCCCTTAGCTGGGCGTGTGTCTACAGTCCAGGAAGGTGGTATCGCTGCTTGGTCACCATACAGTTCATTTCCCTTTGCACACTTATTGCACAGTCCACTTATTGATTATGGTTCATAAGTCCATAAGAGCATTATAAGCTCCTTGCAGGGCAACACCTGTATCACCCACCTCACATTATTTTCTCTTTCCTTCCTCCTGGCAACTCCCATATCCTCTCCCCTTTCCCGGCCTCACTATTTCCTTCTCAGCCATTCACCAACCTATCTTTTATCTGCTTTCAGCTATATTTATTACGTATTAATAAATACATTTTATCTGCCTTCAGCTATATTATTATTCAGCTACATTTATTATTATTATTTATTACCTTCATTTATTTCCCACTTTTCTCCAAAGTGGGGATGTAAGCAGGTCATTTTGGAGGGTGAACTCTAGGTTGGGAAATATCTGACTGAGGCCCTCTCTCTCCTAGGGTTGCCAGGTCTTACTTCTATCCTGGAGGGGGGCTCCAGCCCAGCTTGTGGAGTCTTCTGGCATGTGCACTCTGCATGCATGCTGAATGACGTCACCCAGAAGTGATGTCATTGCACTGAGCACATCGTTTAGGGGACGCTCTAATTTGGGTAAAAACTCTACGGTCACCATAGAGTTTTTACTTGAATGCTAGAGTTTCCCCCACACAACATGCCTGGTGTGATGATGTCACCTCTGAGTGATGTCATCATGCTGAGCATGTTGGGCATGCTCTTTGTGGGTGGGGCTCCCCCAGCAGCCAGCTGGCCAGTGGTGGATTTAGGGGCTTGAAATCAGGGGAACCCCCACTCCCATCGGGGGGGTTGGCAAGCCTACTCCTCTCCCCAAACCCTGTCCTCCTCAGACTACACCACAAAATCTCCAGGAATTTTCCACAGTGGTGCTGGCAACCCCAGCCAGGTCTGGCCCCAGTGACTCTTCCCTCAAAGGCCTGGAAAAGTCCCTCCTGCCTTCCCCTGTCTTTTACTGACAGAATCAAGCCTGGAATACTGCTCTTGGCTAGCAACAGTCCCTGAGGGGATTTGTTGCTTAAAGCCACAAGCTCTCTTTTTCTGGGGATTTTTTAACGCCCCTTGTATTTTTTTTTTTAGATTTCACATTTTTCTGCAAGCCTAGGACATTTTTCAGGTGTGTAGAAAGATCAGTCTTGCCCATTCACAGCTTCAGTTATTGGACTAAAGTATCAGATTTTGCTATTGGTATATAGACAAGTGGGGACCTGTGATACTTGTGTGTGTGCAGGAATCCCTCCCCCCAATCACTGCTGATTCACCTTGGGGGAGATTCTCAGTGGAGGGAAGACTCACAGAGGGGATCCAATATCCCCCCCCCCCCAGCACCAAGCCTGATGTGGATCCTGAGCCTGGCATCCTCCTTCTCAGCTGCTGCTGGGCAGCTACCAGACTAGCTAGCAGGCATCCTTCACCACCATAAGCTGGGGGGAAATCCCATATCTCCCCCCAGTGCCAAACCTGGTGCAGCTCCTGAGCCCAGCATTCTCCTCCACCTCCACCGTACTCAGCACAGCTCCAGGCCTGCTGCACCACTGACTCAGAGAACGCTTTTTTATTTGGGGGGCAATTTAGGCTTCTCTCATGTTTGGTTTTTTTGAAGTCAGATTTTTCTGCAAACCTAGGGTCCCCTGAATTTGCAGAAACATCTGTTTATCTTCTGCATAGCCCCGATCCACAGATTTAGATATTCACAGATGAGCATCACATATCGCTAATAGTATATAGATAGTAAATGTACTATTTATACTGATACAATTGTATCTATTCTAACTTCATTTTGTTATATCCCCTGACAAAGCTCATCATGAAATGTGCTGGGATCTGAAAGGTCAAATAAACTACTCTCTTTTGTACCTCATTCCCCCCCCCCTTTCTCCTACTTATTGCTGCAGCCTTGTTTTCTTCCCATATTCACATCGACATGTCTACTGTATGTATGTTCCTGACCCCCTGCAATTACACATGCCCTGGTAATTCCTTTATATAGATGACAAGGTCATTCTGATATTCTGGCAGGACAGGCTGAGGCTACTGTTATTTTCAGTGCCACTGATTCTCTCCCCAGTTACACAATATTAGTTGTTTCTTGACATAGAACAACAGACATTAGATGCTGAGCTGTAGGGGATTTTAAAGACTTTAAAATAGGGAACACATGAGCAGTCCTAAAAATTTAGCATTTAGCACATGTTAAAGTAGTTTCAGAATGCATCCATCCTGCATTTTAACCTGCAAGTTAACCTGCATGTATGACACAAATATGCAGCTCACTTTCTCTAGCTTTGCAGTGACTCAAGAAATAATGGTTTAAAGCAATCACACAGTCACTTTGTAACGTGTCAAGCACAGTATGGAACCATTCAACCTGTACTCTCAAAACATCAGTTTGTCTGTGAATGAATTTGCCCTGAGGAAACAGAAGACCAAATTTACTTGAGAGACAATTTCTAGACTCTACAGTCTTAAGACAATTGTTCTCACAGCTGTTGTTGCACCCAGTTTGCAGCTCTGGCAAGATGATTCCATAATTTCGTTTCTGCTTTGAAGTCAATTTCCACTTCTCTTTTCATTCTTTTTAATGTCAAAGCTTATTTGCCACAACAAATATTTATTTTGTGGCATATTCCATGGCTCAGGAATGTGGATCTACGTGACACTGTTTCAGCACAATGGAAAACCTTGAACCTCATCTAATTTCCTTAAGCTATCTTTTTCACATTCACAGGGAAATGGAATTGGCTCCCGATTCAAACTTTGTTTCCAACACTGAGCTGAAGCTGAACACAGTGGATTTGAACGGAGAAGCTTTGCTGCCCTATGTCTGCCTAGCTGAATATCCAAAATGGAAAGATTTCCACACTAGTGTCTGGGAGGAATCCAGGACTCCAAGGTCAAGCTTGGCAACTCAGAAGCTGTAGCTGGTTATGCCAACTAGAGCTTCTCATGCAACAACAGAGAGTTTGATCCCAAATCAAACATTTTAGTCTTTTTCATTTTATATTGCCTCTTTCACTGAGAAAATTAGGTACAAATTAGTACAGCCACTCTGAAGTTGGTAGATTATTATAAAGTTCATCTCTACTACAAATTTGTAAGCTGGTTATAGTCATGGCTCCTTCAAAGAATATGGGAGTTGTAGTTTTGTGTAGGTTCTTTGATAGATGGGGGGGGGGGTTGGACAAAACTACCATTCCACCCAAGTGACTTTGTTTGGAAATCACGGTAAACTAGTTTGAAACAAGTTTTAGTGCAAGTGGGAAGGAAAGATTCTTGGAGGGAGATCATCACAGTCAATGAAGCAGCAGCATGGTTAGGGTGCATTATGATGAACATAAGAATATAAGAACATAAGAGAAGCCAATGTTGGATCAGGCCAATGGCCCATCCAGTCCAACACTCTGTCACACAGTGAGCAAAAATATCTGGTGCCATCAGGAGGTCCAGCAGTGGGGCCAGGACACTAGAAGCCCTTCCACTGTTGCCCCCCCCCCAAGCATTAAGAATGCAGTGCATCACTTGCCCCAGCCTGAGAGTCCCAATCTATACCTTGTGGTTAATAGCCACTGATGGACTTCTGCTCCATATGTTTATCTAATTCCCGCTTGAAGCTGTCCTTGCTTGTAGCCACCACCACCTCCTGTGGCAGTGAATTCCATGTGTTAATCACTCTTTGGATGAAGAAGTACTTCCTATTATCCGTTCTAACCCGACTGCTCAGCAATTTCATTGAGTTCCCACGAGTTCTTGTATTGTGAGAAAGGGAGAAAAGTACTTCTTTTCTGCAGAAATGGGATCCAGTCATTATCCAGTTCTTTTAGTGAAGTGTGGGGGACTAATTACACAAGAATATTACCACCAAGCAGAGCCTCCCTCCGGTTTTCTATCTGGGCGTGACTCAGGCAGGAAATTATTTGGCTTGTATAAATATTATGGGGGATGTTTTTTATCATGTAGGTCCTAGTGATAAGAAGACATAGGTCTTAGGTAGATGGTAGATAGGTTAGGCAGTTCCATCAGCGGCTACTAGCCATGGTCATTAAGGGAGCCTCCATACTCAAGAGGCAGCAACCTCTGAATATCAGTGCTGGGAGGCTACATCAGGGGAAGGCCTTGATCACTATGCCCTGTTTGTTGGCCCTTCAGGCCAGCTGACTGGCTGCTGTGTAAAATAGTATGGTGGACTGTGAAGAAATGCATTTTTGGAGTAGAAGTCTGACCTGAGTAAAACCTTTACAAGAAGGTTTTTAAAGTTTTTCTGGGCAGAGAACAGGCAGGGAGGAGGAAGACAGTTCAACAGCACCAAGCCTCACCTCAACTACCACTTAAGAAATGCTAATAGGTCCAGGTAGAGACAATAGGATGGTCCAGTCTCCCCACCCCTGTTTCGGCAAGGAACAGAGATTTTGAGGTATTAAAGACTAGAAGGACTTCAGGATTATACAACAGAACTCCGTATCATGAGAGGGCTTGGCGTGATGTAGACCAAGGAAGCCTTACACAACAAATGGTCACACAGTGAAACGTATCTAACTGGCTACCACACATTGAGAACAAAATAACTACCATAGGTATCCCATTGGACTCACTGTTTATGCTTCCTTTTATGGGTGCTTTTCAGATGATTAAACGCAGAATCCGTGACATTGAAACACAAAGGCTATACTGCTTAGCCAACAAATCTTGTTCCCCTCTGAACTTTGAGATTCCCCTCACGGTAGGCCGAATGGTCCCATACTTATCTGATATACAAGTACCACAACAGCGCAGAGCCTTTTCTCTCACAAGATTCAATGCAATACCATCAGCAGTCTTGCATGGGAGATATAATAACATAGTATATATGGCTAAACTTTGCCATTGTAACTCTGGATGTATTGAGACAGTCTCACATATCTGTTTGCATTGTCAATTTTAGGCTTTAAAAGTGCACCATCTTCTGAATGACTCTGCTGTTTGCATTGTCAATCTGTTTGCATTGTCAATTTTATGCTTTAAAAGTGCACCGTCTTCTGAATGACTCTGCTCCTGAAATATTACAATCAGCTATAAAGCTACAACAGGAAAAACTACCAAAATGAGTAATAACAAATTGTTTTATGCAGCATTATGCAATATTATGTAGTCTGTAAAATGGTCTCCTTTATAGTAATCCTCTTTTAATGTATTGTTTTATGCCAGTAAAGGCTGACTGACTGGCTGACTTCAGGAACAAACTTCTGGAGACTTCAGGAAAAACTTCTTTGACCCAGCCTGTCCTGGTCAGTGGGTGAAGAAAGAGATATAATAAAAAAACTCCTTGCAGCAAGGAGGATGTCTCTTTTGCACTGAGTCCATTAGAGCAGACAGAACTCTTAACTGAGGTCTGGAGGGGATGGTCATTGCCGTGTGCTGGCCATGTGCTGGCCTACAGCTGAGGGAGCCTTCAAGGTAAGGATAACTCTGTAGAGATCTGTAACTTTCTAAACTAAGGTGCTTGTCCTATATTTAACAGATAGGACATTTTGAATCCCTTGCTCAATCTGTTGGTGTACTAAAAAGTATGCATGTGAACATTTTCTTTTTAATAAATGCTTTATATTGTTGGATCCTGGTAGTAGTTCTGTACCACATAGACCACCACCATCTTGGATAAGCTATTTTAAAAGAAGTGCCAGGAGGAAGGCAGGCAGTTGGCAAGCGGCTGTTCTTCCAGGGGCACACAAGGCAGTAAACTGTCCCCATGGTGACCAAGCACTAGGCAGTGGGAGACACAGAGGCAAGGCCTCAGGACTTGGAAGGGAAGCTGGGAATCCTGATCCTCCCAGTGGGCAATTCCTACAAAGGTCAGGTGGTGGTAGTGGGTTATCATAGAGAAAAGCCTCTCCAAGTGTTGGGAAAATCTTGGAGGGCAGGGTGAAACAGAACCGGCAGGCCACAGCAGAACTGTTCCACTACATCAACCAATGCCTGATCCAGCAGGCTCTACTTATATAGGTCATGTAGCTACTTGAAGCTCTGTTATTCTCAGCTAAGCCCTTCCAAAACGGTCATTTCCTACCTGATATCCTGCACAATGCAACCATGCACACAAATCTAATGAACCCTTGCTTTGCTTTTAATGTGTTGTTTTGTATTGTTACTTGGGCTGCCACCCACCCATCAACCCCAGGCACCTGTATCCAAGCCAAAAAAACCCTCTAGCTAGGACATCCAGCAATTCTGTTCTGAAGGCAGGTTGGTTAAATTGTGGTGGTGAAATTTCTGCTCTTGTTAGCTTATTGGAATAACTTCCCAATCCAGTGAAATGAACATAAGCCCTCTCAGACCGTGCAGAGGGACATGCTCCAGCATGTCTTAGTCTTTTGCATAAAATCAAATCATCTCATTAAGAAATTTGTCTTAAAAAGTGGAGGACATTTACTAAAAAGGACTAGAAAAGCAACAACAAATCATAATTTCAAAATAAGGGACCCCCATTTGGGTAATTGTGCCTGTCCACAGAGATGAATGGCAGTTCAATAGTATTAAATAGTCCATGTTGTTACTTTGAGTTAAATTAATTTTTTATGGAATAAGTTACAACCTTTTAAAATAAAATTAATTTGAGAGCATTCCAGTATATCCTCTTAATTCTGGTGGATTAAGCTTCTATTACATTTATGTATACCGAAACTTCTAGGGGGAAACAGAAGAAAGAGAATACAGGACAAATAACATCAACCCAATCCTTTTGGCACTGCTTGGATATGCTTCTCTTGAAGCCAAACTAGATACAAGCCTGGAAAATTTGTGTCTCTACCAGGCTTTTCCTTCATAAATATCAACCATGGGAAGTTCCAGTTCTGATTAGGATTGTGAGGTCTGAGTGTGTGCTGTTACCTTCCCACCGGTGGTCCCTATTTATCTACTTGCAATTTCTTGCTTTCGAACTGCTAGGTTGGCAGGAGCTGGAACTAGAGACGGGAGCTCACCCTGTCTTGCGGCACCCGGGTCTTGAACCACTGAACTACTGACCTTCCACAGCCTGCAGTTCAGCGTCTTAACCACTTGAGCCACCGCAGCTCACTGACTGTAGCTGTTATTTATTCCATGAGGGAAACATTCATATTGTTTGTATGTCCCTACCCTTCTCTGTGCCTTCTCTGAGAGCCATTTGAAGTTGGGAAAATGGCATAGGGGAGAAGAGTGAAATTCTCCAGGTGAAATCCTCCAGGTCATCGGTGCTGAAACCTCTCACAGCTCCAACTTACGAAGAAAAAATCATTGGAGTCTCAGTTGTGAGTCTTCCGGTGAATTCTATGGTATCCCACTTAGTGTCACATATTGTTCCCGTTTCATCAGCAGTTTTGCAGTAGTGAGAAATGAACAAAGCAAACCAGAATTTAAAACTCCTATCGCTGGCATGCACCTTGTGAAGGCTGAAAGTGCCCATGGGGATGGGCAGAGTCTAAATTAGTGTTGTAGTACACACCAGCATGTTATGAAATGGGGAAGGAATATTCATGTGTAGGAATAATTGCTTTTCTTTGCCACTGCACGGGACAGTGAGAATATACAGAGGAGCAGCTGACAGCCCTGAGGAGCTGCTGAAGCATCACAATTGACCAGAAAGCACAATTCTGTCTCAAAATCCCAAGCAACTGGATGTATGGGACATCAAGAGGCAATATTAACTTGGCCATTCTGCCATTGCCCTGTCTAACTAATATTTCTGACCCGATGTACAGTACACATATTATATTTTTGTATATGCAACAAGTGGGCCTCTAATGTAAAGTTGACCCCCATGCCCAAGGTATCCAAGGTTTTAAAAATACTGATTAGAATAAATGAAGAGAAATGTTGGCCTTGTATAATACCATCATTCAGTGACAGCCACTGGTATTAGATGTTACCACTGACTTCCTCAAAATGGCTGTGATTCAGTGGCATGATTCAGTGACTGCAGCATGGTATGTTGGCAGCAAGCACTTCTCAGTATAAAACTGTCCACCCCACTACAAACCTTGCCAGGCCCATTAGCATTTGAGAAGGAATGTGTCACTAGCAGGTAGCCATGAATTGTGTTCCTGCCGCACACTTTGTGATGAAAAGAAAAACACAGCACATCAGACCAAATCAGCACTTTAAAAAAAACCCCATGAATATGAAAGAGAGGTGAAGTAACGTCTGTCAGTTGTGGTGTTATCCCCTGATAAAAAGTTCATGATGCCATTTCCTTACCACTCACACACTGTTATAGGGTGCCGGGGGGGGGGAGTGCCTTCTCCACCCACAAGCTTTGCTATAATGAAGTGAGGGCTCCCCATCAACGCTCCATGATACAAATGAAAGACAGCATCTTCTGAACTGTGAGAAAATGTCAGACACATCATAAGTTAACCAAATGCTGTAGGAAGTAAAAAAAATAAATAATCGCTCACGAGCTGTCATTAGGAATTGCTGCATTAAAGCGATCATTTCTGAAGATGCTGTTTGTACATCCAAACAGCAGCAGAGTGAGAAGGAATATTTACCTTTGTATAGGGGTCACTCTTTTGCTTGCAGACATACAGGTGTTCTCCACACAGAGGCATCATTAAAACAGACAAGACAGTCTGAACTGGGAACAAATAAATTGTCACTGCTGGTATAACCAGTCAGCAAAAATCCCATATTGCAGGCGACCCCACCAAATGAATCAGTTGACCTCAATGACAGAACTGGTCAGGGATTTACAGTTGCTTAGCGTTGGCTGGATCATGCCACCAGGGCTGCTGAGACCCCAGAGAAGGATTGCCTTGGGCTCTCCTCCTACCACCCAGACGTAACACAAATGTTATCTTAAATCTTGCTTACCCAGCTCTATGGGTCTCAGAGTAAGCAGGCCCCCAGAATGTTATCCCCCTAGTCTCTTGTCTTGTCACCTCTTCAGGCCACGTATACTGGAAGCAGAAGAGTTCACTGTTCCCAGTGGATCTGATGTTAGTCAGTAAGCATTTAGTGGTTACCATACGACTTCCCAACTGAATCCTTCCAAGGAGATGCCTGGAATAAGCAAAGCAAGTAGATGAGAGAAAGGAGGAAGACTTTTTGTGTTGTGGATTGCACTATGCAGTCTTTCTGATTTAAATGACTTGTAAGGTGTAATCAAATCGTCAAGCTTCCTGTAAAGTGAATAATATCCTCTTCACTCAGCGGGGCATTGTTGACTATTTCGTATTTATTAAATGTGTCAAGTAATCTTATGGGTTAAAAAAGGACTTTGTAACTGTTGATTAAAGCACAAAGGAAGTGACTTAGTGGTCTAAACACTACATTTGTTATAATTAGACTCCCTGGAGTGTTTAATTACTTGCAGGGCTGACTCAGGGCATCATCCTTTCAAGGTAGACCAATTAGCAGTCCAATCTACAATCCAGTTAAATTGTAGGAGCAGGATTTAATCAGTCTGTCATTGAAATCAATGTGAACAAATCTCTAAATCCTAATATTTTCAGAAGAACATGACGTTACATCTGTATAGTTTGCAAGATTTTACTGAAAGGCCTTACGCTCAAAGGATCTGAATATTGGTGAGTGTCAAGCTGACTGTTCTACATATTCAGTCCAATTCAGTCAGGGACTATAGCTGTGTGGAAACAGATGTTCATGTGTCTATCTTTACTTGGATGACAAAATGCATACACAGTTCCTCTCCCAGACTAGCCTCTGGTTGCTCTTTATGAGCAGATTCCATTAGGAGAGGTTACTGCTTGGTTGTGCAGGAGTAGAAGCTGGAGGTTAGGTTTAATCTCTCCTGCACCCCATGCTAAAAAGCTGATTGGTATGCTTGTCAGATCAAGAAAAAGAGGCAGACAGCTACTGCACTTACATAGAATCAAACAACCCCCCCCCCCCCCCCCCCCCCCGGTGTTGATAAACAATACTTTGGAAAGACAGACATATCAGCGTAATCCTTTTTGGTAGCAAGGTCAATGAACAACTCTGCTCATTAGTAAATGTTCCTGTCAGTTACATATCTGCTGATTTGTTCTCTCCTCCTTCTTGCCCCTCCCTCAGATCCTCTTGAATTTTAAGTCAGGCAGCTAGGCCTCAGAATGACAGATGTGGATGGTTCTACTTATTTATTTATAAAATTTCTATGCTGCTCCTCCAGGGAACCTGCTTGAGGCAGCTGACAAAATAAAGCATAATAGAAGCACCAAACACAATAAAAAGGTTACAAGAAAGACCAAGCATTAAAAACCCAGCCACCAGCACAAAATGTTATACACTGAGCAAAACATGGAACATTGTTAGTGATTGTCTTTGATTATCCAGTTTGGGTTAGTTAAAATAGCAATATTAAAGACATATTTGGATGTATTTGGTTCAGACCTGAGCAAGGCTGTTAATGAAAGGACTTTTTCTAGGTCATCAATTCACCGAGTTGCTGTAAATTGGGCATAACACATGCATTTGGTTTAGATTAGTTATGGTCCAACTACACATCCCTAATTTTAGATCCAATCCACTTCTCTTTGAGGGTTCTTTCATATATGATATAATGGCAAATCTAGTTTTAGTGAGAGTAATAGTCATTTGGGGACCCCAAGTCAGTATATCTCACTTAGCCCATGTCAGCTAAACATATTGTTGAGGTATTCACCGTCTACATATGGGGTGTACAACATCTTCAGGCAGCCATAGTTCAGTGCCCTCAGGGTGCGCAAGGGAAGCGGGCCAGCCAGAAGACCAGCTTTGCCTGCCAGTCCCTGCCAGGCAATAGGGAACATCAGGGGGGGGGACGTCCCTTCCTGCAACCTGGCGGAAAGGCAGGAGAAAGGCTGGCTAGTTACCTGGGGGAGTTGCCTGGGCTCTGGGAGGGAAGATGCCTCTGGCGAAGATGCCAGAGATGAAGATGGCGTCTGTGGGGAAAGGTGAGGGGGAGAGTGTTCGAGGCATCCCCCTCCCGCCAATGCATTTCCTGTCCCCAGTCCTGGGAGGGTTCATTGGGGTGGCCCAGCAGGTCCTCCAACCCCCTCTCCCTTGCCCCTCCCAGCGTGGAACACAGGCGGGTGAAGCTCCGCGCTGTTGGGAAGCGGCCACTTTGTCATCGGAGTTCAGGCCACCCCGGTGCTACCCCTCCCCAACTGCGAGGCCTGCAACGAGAAGACATGATCTGCCATTGGGCCCCACCAGGCAAGTAGGAATGACTGGGGGGGGTCTCCTCTTGCAACATGGCTGAAACGCAGGAGTAAGGCTGGCTACTCACCTCGGGGAATCGTAGGGGCTCTAGGTGGGGCTGGGACAGACAGTGACGTGGAGTGCAAGCTGAGGCTGGGTTGGCAGCAGCGGCAGCAGGGAGTGGCAGGGCCAGAGTCACTGGGAAGCGAAAGGCAGGGAGTCTTTGTATTTTCTCCTGAGCTGAATGTGTCTTCTGAGGCGATTTATGGCACCTGCCTCTTCTGTGGGTGGGACTCAGGCAACACAGCCAGTGCCTAGGGAGACCCTCTGAGTGACAGATCAGGCAGCCAACTGATTTTGGCGCGCATAGAATGTTGCCATGCAAAAATACGATTATATGTAAGGAGAGATCTATTCAATTTATACCCTGCCTTCCCCACCAAAGCAGGCTAAAACATAAAAACAATTATAACATAGGTAAAACGATATAAAACCATATAAACAATCTGATATAAACTGCTAGCTATTTGTAAACTAATACTTAGAGATGGCGGCAACAGTTATATTAATATAATCTCTGTTCTCTATGTGAAAGAACAGTGGAGCTCCAAATTCACTGGAAATTTCCAGGTCTCCCAGCATCTCATATGCTGCCAAAACGCTATTCAAATTACAGGGGAAGCAGTACTGGGGTGTGTGTGTGTGGAGACTGAGGTTGAGACCTCCTTCCTCCTCACTGACTCTGATTGGTGCTACTGCTGAAGCAACAGTAGCTGCAATAAAGTAGGTGATGTTGGGTAGGGGCAGGGAAAGAAAGCCGTTCTCTGGCTCAGAAATACAATGCAAGTCAGGCAAGAAATCAGAGTCGTAATTCAGAAGTCAGACAAGAATTCAAAGTCCCCTTTGTATCAAAGGTTAGCATTATGAACCATATTCTGATTCTTGGGAATATGAACTTTGATAGCATCATTAGAGTACACCTAGAAATGTAACATGCCAAGTTGTCCTCAGAAGGTGTTTCTGTCTCATTTTCATTGTGAAAGATGTCACTCATTAACTTTGCAGTGTTCTGCTCATTCAAAGCTCTTATTCCCCTTTAGTCACTTAATGCTTGAGCAAAACAGAAGGTTTTGTTAGCCTCTCTGGAAACTGCATACTGGTACCTATATACGGTCTCTACCACATAAAGGAAAATGTCTGCCATTGACAAGAATGGGAGAAATACTAGCAGCTGCTAGACAGCCAGAGACACAGCTTAGCTACAATATGCTCGAGAATTTTTGTTGGGTTACCTGCCAAAAAGAGCAGAGGGTTCCATGCCAAGAGCTTCATCTTTCAGTGAAAATAAACCAGAATAGGATAGATGGTTCCTCAGACCATCTTTGTGTGCAGAAACCAAATACCTGAGCAAGTGGCTCTTTTTATCAGAAAAACTCAGGAACCCCCTCCCCCCAAATTTCTTTAACAATGTACTGGATCTAGCAGAAGACAGTTGTAAATGATGAGTGAAAATATTTCCTGTATTAATAGGACAAAAAGTGAGAGATACATGAGTAAATAAGCACATATGTTATGTGGATGAGGAAAGAAAGCTCTTTGTTGTGGAGCAGATGACAGAGGCCAAGGAAGAGTGGATTTATGAAATCAGGTGGGGACAAAAGGAGATGGATAAATGTGGAAGTCGGGAGTGATCTTAGAGATTTTGGAGCCTGAACAAAACTTGAGGATGGGGTCCCAGAATTGCTCAGGTAGCACAGGGGAAGGGCATTCAGCCATAGGGCTCTGAGGGTTTCCCTCTGCCCTACAGCTGATAGCCAAACCAGTATGCTACCTGAGTCTCAGGCAATACAGGAGATCAGCTTTACAGCAGCTGGGCGCCCTTGACTGCCCTATAATTGGTTACTGTCACCTTGTATACTGCTTGAGTTTCAGGCAGCATGGAGATCAGATATAGCGGGTGGGGCGGCGGCAACCGCCCTACAGTTTATCATACTCCCCCCCCCATGAGCTGAGTTTCAGGTGGCACAGGGGGGCTCCCCACTGCTGTATGGCTTATAACCCTCTACCCAATGCCTGAGTCTCAGACAATGTAGGGGATCAGCAGTGTTTCTAGAGTGGGGACTTCAAGGCGCTGCAGAGCAGGGGGGCTCCTCGCACAGCTCTTCCCAGAACAGGACCTGGGGCAGCTATCCCAGATGACCTGTGGCTAAGACCATCCTTGGTAGAAGGATTAAGTGGTACAGTTCTGTGTGTAGAAGTGAGAGATGGCAGAGGGTTCCCTATCTATCTCTGTGTAATAAAATGTTTGCTTAGGAGTTTTGTGCCAAGGACCTTCCTATCTGTCCCTGTAATTGAGATTTACTTTCATTTCCTGTTCTTGTGCGTAGCATGAATATCTGGAAACACTTTATACTGAGTCCAGACCACTGGTCCAGTCAGTCCAGCACTATCTGCCCTGTCTGGCAGCAATTCTTCAAGGTCTTAGATTTTTCCAGCCCTTTGACTTGATGGTTCCAAGTGGAAATTTGGGGGCCTACATTGTGGGACTTCATAGAAGCATACTATGCTGTCTACTTCTGATGGTCTCCTTCCATTTTCAATGAGGCATGAACTCACTGTGTGTGTTGAAAGATTTTCTCCTGTGGACTTGCTTTGTTTAAGGATTTTCTACTGCAGACTCTCTGTCTGGCCCTAGAAAAATCACTTTTTACTTACCTCCTGATTTATATCAGGAAATAGTGTAGTGACTTGTATCTCAGGGCTGTTATGATCTCAACAAGGAAGTAGCACAAATCTGTAAAGATGAAGTATTTTAATATTATCTTTAAAAGAGGAAGAGGGTGAAGGAAGCAGGAAGTTGTTGAACTAGCAAGCCAAGTGATTTGACCTAGTGCAGTTATACTGCAGACCCGATTCTATGCATTCTGTGGCCTTGGGCATGGGATACCACCACCATTTATTAAAGCCCTTTCATGTTTAAGTATAGTGTTGTGGCAGCTGCTTTTCCACTGGGTCTCCTCCTTGATATAATGCTTAGAAGCTCGAACTGGCTGTGAGCAGTGGCTGTCAGGATCACTGCTGTAGCCAGAAGGAAGACTGAAGGAATGGAACCATACCATTATCCATTCCCACATGGTTTAGATTTCCAAACATGAATGTGTTAGTGAGGAGTAAAGCCAAAGAAAAACTTCTCCTGTGTAGAGGTAGACTGTGAAAGGGCCTTAACTCTTTGTTGGCACAATTTGCCATTGTTGGCAGACTTCGCCATGGCCCTCCTTATTCCCCCTCCCTTGCATGAATCCAGGCACAGTTATCCAGACACTTGGCAATGATGCCATTAAGGTCATGCCACTTCCTGTCCCCTCTCTCATCTGAGCAGCTCCCAAAGCTCATGCAATTTTTGTTCTACCAGCTGTAAACTGCTTACATAGCAGTTGGCTCTGTTTCCTCCTGTCAGCTCCTCAGTGGCTACTGGATTTCCTGGCTACTGGAATCTGCACCAGCCCCAGCCCCCACAATCTCAAGATGTCCCTCACAACATGTATGAGCACACTGATCAGTGTGTACAAGCTACTGCACTTGACACAATGATGTTGCAGCACTGGAGACCCCCAAGCATGGAGCCTAGGATGGTTGCTCCAGTTCAGCCTACCTATGGGATGGATGGCTTTGATTGTTAGTACAGAATCCAGAATGTTCATTCTTCTGTGGTTGTTTCTACCCTTTGAATTCTGGTCAGATTGTGAATCTGGGGACTGGTTATCTGTATACCTGGGCCGTCATCGCAAAATTCTAATATAGAGGTATGTTCAAATCCTTGTGTGAATAGGCAGGGTTGCACATCTTAACTCATGAAATGCAGAGAATAACTGACTGTGTCTGGGAGCAGCATGCTGTTACTCTCTCATCTGGTGTGCTTTGTTAAAGCTACTCCTGTCTATGGTAATCATTCAAGTAGAGTCTGATGGAAACCAGGTCTGTCATTTCTACAAAAAGTGCAACTCAGGAGCATTTTGACTTATTCCTTTACAAAACCCTGCCAAAGATAATAGTGGCAAGAAGGAGCTGGGCCACCACTCACAGGAAAGCGCTGGGTGGGAGAAACTGGACTGGGGCAGCTGGAAGAGGCTTGGGATGAAATTGAATAGAGCACTATAAGCACCATCCCTTTTGCAAGGCTGCCAATTGGGACAGAGTACCAGAAAAGACGGTAAGTGCAGAATAGGGATAGCATGAATACTTCAACAGATTCTGCAAGAGAGGCTTTGAGAGATGTGGGGAGTTAATCACAAACTTCTGGAGCAGATAGAGTAGTAGTCTTCCTTCTTGCTAATTTTTAAGAAAAAAAGATGTGCTACCCTACCTATTCAAACATTTGAACATTCCTGTATTAGAATTTTATTGCTTATGGGAAGTTGAGATAGAAATATAATTGAAGCATAGGAAATGCAGAATCTATAAATAAAAAACAGGTTGCACTTAGTCCTTGGTCAGAGGACTGACCAACAGTTATAAGACTGAACATTGTGAGTTATTTGTTCTTGAATAATTTTTATCTCTTTCTGTTTTATGTTTTTATTCTTTTTTTAAAAAAAAGATAAATACCACCCAGCCATCAAGCCTGTGGGTCGGGTTGGTCCAGAAATGCTTCAACAATCCAGCTCAAAATGAAAAGGAAGGGGACAAAGGAAAAACCAGTGGAAGGCAACTTAAGAAGAGAAATAAAATGGAATAAAGAAAAAAATAGGGAAGGTAACTTTGTAGGTTCAGGTTTCAGTCTGCTTTAAGGGAATGGAAAGGGGGAGGGCAAAATGAATGGGAAGGCCAGTTGCTGTGAGGTGCGGAAGAGACTATCACTAAAAGTTACCAGGCTCCAGGGAGAGCATATTGGCAGTTTTCATGTTTCCATGAAGAGCAATATCTTGTGCACCCAACTCTTCACTGCTGAAGCTCGTTTTCTTCCCTACCTGATCGATATTCAACAAAAGGCACAAGGGAAAGTGAATAGCAGCAGAGAAAAGATATCTAATTGCAGCCCCATGTAATCTCTGTCACAGTCGTTATCATTATTGTATATATTTCCAGTCCAATTGGGTTATCTTTTCCGGCCGCTTGTCTGTGCAGCTGCCTCCTCTTCTCTCCTTCCCGGTGGCTGCAAATATCTGCTTATCACCCCTTTTCATACTGAGTTGTGTGGTTTTTTTGCCTCTGTCTTTGTTACATTTGGTCATTTTCTGTCCACCACCTGTGCCGCAGACATTGTTGTGAGAAGCTCTCCAGTGTGTGCTCTGTGCTGTAGTTGTTCTGCACCGCCTCTTGTTGTCCTGTGATTTTGTTTTGATGAACTGACCTCATTCAGGTGCAAACCAAGAATCAAACTAAGAATGCTTTCTGTTGCTTTATGCTGCAGTCAGACTAATGGTGCCCTGTTGTGCTACTGTATCTGCTGCATGAGGTTTTCATGCACCATCTTATTGTGTGTGGGTGTGGAGGGAATCTTTTCTTTCTCTTAGTCAGCTATTAAGAGGATGTCTCTAAACTCTCCTTTTTAATTAATCCCTTTTTTAAAAAGTGAGGCTTGCTATATTGTATGGATCACATAGGAACATATGGGATTCTCATTCTCCCTCCTCCCACAGCAACACATTTTCATAATCTGTTTATAATCTCTGCAAAGGCAGACCTCAAAGCAGTTGTTTTTTTTAACTCACCCCATTGCTTTGGGAGTAGAACAGAACTTTGCATTCACATTTAACAAGTTCCAAGCTTCGGTGGAAAATTGGCAATGTTTTTCTTTGTGACAGCTGTTTGACAGCATTTGAAAATGGTTAAAAATGGAAAGTTATCCTAGAGGAAACAGGCCTTTCTCTTTGCAACTCATACTGAGGCATGGAATGAATGAAATAACATTGGTATTACATTCTGGGCACTGAACTAAAAATGCACTGGTTTCCCATGTATCCACAAGATTTGGTAGTCTAATAATTTAGGCCTTTGATAAATTGAACTGTTGAAAATCTGGACTCAGTGCCTAAAATCTATGCATTTTTTAAATTGATATTTTATTAATTTTTTCACAAAGTATAATTGTTTAATGATGAATCTTTCATTTGGCTTTTCAAGGATAAATGAGAGTTACATGTGTCGGTGGAAAATGCATGTGTTTTGTCATAGACCGCCGCCATCTGTTTGCACTGTTTGTACTAGCACTTTATGTAATTGTTTTATTATTAATTTTATAGTATTTATTGATCTTATTGTATTTTGACATCTGTAAGCCGCCTTGAGCCAGTTTGTACCGGCAAGGCGGGGTATACATTGGAAGTAAATAAATAAATAATTCTGACCAATCATATAAGAAGGGAGTGGAATCCAATCATATAAGAAGAGAGTAGAATCCACAAAACCCTACACAAGTAAGAAGCTCAGAACCCACCACCTGGCTGTATTTTATCTCCTGGATTCTGCCCCCACCATGTGGTTTCTTTTCTCAGCTAAGCCCCAATAATGGAAAGATGCCTGGCTGAAGAAAAAGTGCATCCAGAAAAGACCTGCAGAGAAGCTTGTTCAATATGATTGGGAAAGATCTATGTTTAAACACCATCCCATTTAGCTTGGTCTTCATTTATCCCAAAAATAAATAACCCAAAGAAAAAGAGATCATTAAACAGCTCACAGATTTTAGGCAGTGAGCCAAGTTTCTGAACAATTTAATTTTATCAGAGGCCTCAATTGCACTAGAACCAAGTGAAAGTGTGGAAGGGAAGGCATTTTCAGCTCATTGCCCAGAAGATAATAACAGTGTTATTTCATTCATTCCATGTCTGAATATGAGTTGTGAAGAGAAGGACCTGGTTCCTCTCTAGGATAATTTCCCATTTTTAACCATTTTCAAATGCTGTCACACAGAAAAAATGCTGCCTGTTTATCACCAAAGCTTGAAACTTGTTAAGTGTAAATGTAAAGTCCATTCTACTTATAGTCCTAAAGCAATGGGACCAGACTTTATTCCTTTTGTGTCTGCTGAGTTAAAACAAAAACACTTATCTTCCACCATTATGATTAGTATGGCCCTAATTTATCCAAAGAAATAAATGTGCAAGGTCCACTGAAATTCACATTAATCTAGTGAACAGGATGCATATTTTCATGTGTCCCCCCCACTAAATCCACATTCAGATGTAATTATGGCCCCGTTCACACGGAGCATTTGCCATGCTAAAGAGATGGATGATAGGCGGATTTTCCGGGCACGATCAAACCGCAACATCTGGGAAGCGTAGTGCTCTCGTGGCTAACCCGTGGCGTCCCGTCGACGATGTGCGTTAAAAAACTAGTACCTCCAAGGTACTAGTAAATGTTTGCCATGGGCTGCCTCCAGAGGCCGTGGTGTGATCATGCCAGCGTGCGGCATTCCCCTCTGGTCCCTCGTTTCCCCGCCGGTGCCGAGGCAAGGACCGTGGTGTGCCGCCGGTGCGTCTGATCGCGTAATTACGGATCAAACTGCACTGGGGCAATTAGCCATGCCTCCCCCCCGCTATATCCTGCCCGTGTGACCGGGACCTATGAACTGTTTTGGTTTATTTCCTTTCCACACATAGGAATTCTAAACCCCATTTTAATCCAGTTTATAACCCTTGTTTTTAGGGAAGAAACAAACATTAATTTCCCCAGGTGCCTGTATTCTGATGTCATGCGGAGCTAGAGCTGGGACAAAAGCTCCCCAAAGCAGGAAGTTTCAAGCGTCATTCTGTGAAGAAGAAGAAGAAGAGAAGATATTGGATTTATACCCCGCCCTTCACAACCCAAAGGTGTCTCAGAGCGCCTTACAAACTCCTTTCCCTTCCCCTCCCCACAACACACACCCTGTGAGGCAGGTGGGGCTGAGAGAACTCTTGACAGAAACTGCTCTTTTTCAAGAACAGCTCATTATCAGAACTAAGGCTTGCCCAAGGTCATCCAGCCAGGTGCAAGTGGAGGAGTGGGAAATCAAACCCGGTTCTCCCAGATTAGAGTCAGCGCACTTAACCACTACACCAAACTGGTCAGGAAGGGGAGGAGCTGTGACCTGGATAGCTCTCGATCTCGTCAGATCTCAGAAGCTAAGCAGGGTTAGGTCTGGCTAGTATTTGGATGGGAAATCTTCCAAGGAATATCAGGGTTGTGATATGGAGGCAGGCAATAGCAAACCACTTCTGAACATCTCTTGCCCTGAAAACCCTACAGGAGGGTTGCCATAAATCACCTGTGACTTGACAACCCTTTCCACCACCACCACAAGGGAGGAATGGTGTGAGGGAGAGCACATATAGTCAAGCTATATTTATGTACATCGTAGGCAAAGGTTTCTTTTGACATCTGAATGAGGCCTGTGTGTTCATTGGACAGTTTGCATTCCCTATGTCGTCTTAGTTATATACCTTTGATGTACAGCATTGCCACTTCAGAAAGCAACAGGTCCCCCCAGTTAGAGTGCTCTCAATTCAGATGCCAGCTTCTGAGCAAAATTCCTTCCAGTCAAATTTGAAAAAACAACAACAATTCAAGCAATTAAAGCATTGTGAAAATTCTTGGCTCTGCCATGTAAAGAAATTCACCAGTACTTTTATAAAATGCTTTTAAAATATATGTCTAAGTATTTAAACAAAATATCATTAAATAAATAATTTGAATTGTATTCATTTAGGTCTTCTGCAACATTTGTTTTGAGGAAAGAGCTTTCTCCTATGTATGCACTGACTCTCACACACACAAACTCATTTTGTTTGCCACTCTCTCTGGTATAGTGGTGCAGTTTGACTCACACCTGTTGTAAGAGCAACACCTCCCTGTCACCTCTGGGTTGCTGGGCCCACAGAATATAAGAGGATGTTCTGCTCTGCACAGATGCTCACATGTTATGCTTGGCTGGCAGCACAATCAAACACAACGCTGAGATGACTCATCCATTTTACTAATTTATAAGAGCAGCCTTCCTTGAAATCCCAGCATAAAGTCCTGCACTCTCTCTTTCTGAAAGCGAATATAGCCTTGAAGCCAATAAAAGCAATGGGGTGATACACTGAATACAAAATAGGTAACTTACTACTTTTGTTCTGGCAAGTTTCTTTCTACTGCATTCGCAGCAAGGGGTTTTAGGAATCCCAGAGCAAAAAACATGACAGTCCTGAATACATGGAACAGGCAAACAGTAAGCAACAAGTGAAATGATACATTTTGATCTTGAAGAAAATGATCACTCCCAATTCCTGTCCTCTGCAACTGTGTCAGGGAAGCATAAGTTTACACATATTTTAGGTATACAACAAAGGGTTTTTTTTAAGTAAACATATTTTATTCATCAGGAAGATGCCCTTGCATTGTTTAATTATCCTCTTTCTTTAATCAGTTGCAAACAGAATTAAAAGTGTGGTTTCACTCTATACTTAACACAGTGCTATAGACTGCAAGCAGATCAAATCAGTCAATCCTAAAAGAAATCAACCCTGACTGTTCCCTGGAAGGCCAGATAATGAAACTGAAGCTCAAATACTTTGGCCACCAAATGAGAAGGGAGCACTCACTGGAGAAGACCCTGATGCTGGGAAAGACTGAAGGTCAAAGAAGAAGGGGACGGCAAAGGATGAGATGGTTAGACAGTGTCATAGATGCAACGAACATAAAATTGAGCAAACTTCAGAGGATGGCGGAAGACCGGAAGGCCTGGCATGATCTGGTCCATGGGGTCGTGAAGAGTCGGACTCGACTGTGCGACTGAACAACAAAATAGACCCAGTAAAAATCTCATAGTTCCTGTCCCCATGGGCAATATCCAAGAACATGTTTTCTAAGAGCTAAGCCCCTTCCACGAAGGTCCCACTTCTCCCTGCAATGTTGCTCCTTCCCATTTTGCTGTTGTACAGCCACTCTCCCACCTTTATCAGTTATTTCCCAATTCATTTACGGTGGCATAAACAATTTTTCCATTGTATGTGATGGAGGGGTAACCACTTTTTCTCTTTATATCCAGTATGATGGCACATTTTTATTTTAGTCTTTCATTATTACAATGTCATATTGTGCAATTACCCAAACAAGAAAAATAGGCCTCCGACTTCCGGTACGGCGCGTTAACGGGTGGGTGGGAGCGTGGTGTGCTCTGTCCCCGCCCGAGCCACTTTTGCCTTGTTCGTGCCCCTTGCTAGACAGGGGAGCACGACCAGCACCCAGGTGGCGGGAGCTGGTGCAGGGGGCGTTTTTCCTGCCCCCCCGTTTTCGGCAGGACGGGGGGTGTCCAGTTACAGCCCCGACGCCGAGGCAATTGAATGGAGAAACATGGCCGCCAGCCATGTTTCCACTAACGCGACCATCTGTTGTTTTTACTTTGCACGGGAAGAAGGTGAAATGAGAAGGCAGCAAGTACGGATATAAAAGAGTTGTTGGCTGAACTGGAAAATGGATATAAGGGAAGAAATATTGACAGTGGAGAAAAACGGTAGCAGACCTCCAAACGGCGGCGTCCAAAACAGGGAAGTAAAGCGGCCGGGTGAATGAAAGGACTGAATTATAAACAATTATCCGAGGAGGGAAGAAAAGCGGAGCAGAAACTCGGTATAGTGTTGGCTCGTTTGTGTGCTGAAAGACTTGTGAAAAAAGATATTTGTGTGATGTGTGGAGTTTAAAGGAGATGGAGATGGAGCAGATTGAAAGAAATGGGGAGGAACGGAAGGGAGAGCTGGAGAGTGGTGAGACTGAGACTGGTGAGACTGAAATGGAGAAATTTCTCCGAGAAATAAGAGAGGCGGTGTGGAGAGGTTGTCAGGAAGTATTCACGGAAATAAGAAAGCAGTATGGTTTGCAAATGGAAACAGATAGAGTGGAAAAGCAGGAATTAATAAGAACGAAAGAGAGTTATGAGGAGGAGAAATTGATAGAGAATCTGGACAGTGGTGATGAAGAAAAATTGGGGGAGGAGGTGGAACTGATAAAAGTTGAACTTGAACGTAAAGTGAAACAACTAGAACTTAAATCGGCCTCCCAAAAAGAAAATAACCACCATTTAAAGATTGAGAGTGGGAACAATAAAAAGATTAGAAGGAATAAACAACGGTTAAGGAAATTTAAAAGGATTAAAGGATTCAGGATCACAGAAGTGGTGAAAGGTAAAAGAGAGAGACCAGGAAGACAAAGAGTGTTAAAGGAAAGAAGGCATGGGGATATGCTGAGGAGAAAAAATAAACTGCAAATGCTTAGAAGAAAAAGAAAGCGATTTGAAAAAATTTGTGACCTCCCCTCCACCTCTATGGATAGACTTGGAAGTTTGACAAAATAACTATTGGAGTATGAGTAGAAGATTTGATGAAGACACCTAAAACTGTGTATTTGATGTATTTGGATGGCTGACTTGAAATGTGACGGTTTTGTTTTTTGTACCTGTACCTAAACTTATCTACCTATTGAGAGGAATAGTTAGAAGTGACTGTAATTGGGATTTAAGATAAGGGGAACCAATAAGGATGGGTAATAACCTAGGGGATAACTATAGTTGATAAGGGGCAAAATTGCAATAGGATGACAGAGTGGAATAATTTGATTATGAATGGGATTTGTGATTTGGTATGTTGGGATGAATAACTGTTAATTAATTTGGATGGTTTAAAGATTTGTAGTTATAGGTTCATGAAATAATATATGGATTTTTAGTAATATAATATTAAGATATTTATGAATTTGATCAGGGGAGAAATGTTAATATAAAATAGGTTAATGTTTAATTTAAAGAAATGGGGGTTTGTAACTGAAGATAAGCTTGAATGTGTAGTTGGAGTATATGTATAATCATGAGACTAGAAAGTGAACAGAGTTAAATGGATTATTGGATAATTGAAATGTTGGATGTATATTTATGCTAGTATTTATATTAAATTATTTATGAATTTGACCAAAAAATTTTAGGAGAATTTGACGTGGAAATTTTAGGGGAGAATATTAATGAAAAATTGGCGAATGAATGACTCAAGGAATAGAATGGGTTTAAAATTGATAAGAAGGGAATATGGGATGGGTAGTTGATATTAATTATGAAGATAGAAAATTGATTAGAAGAAATTGTAACAATGGATAGCTGAAATGATAGTCTGGTATATACTTTGGCGTACGTATTTATTTATTAATTAGGTTTGGAAGTAGTTGGTAATACATAAACCATGAGATTAGAAGTAAACACATGGGCTTGAAGAAAATTTGAGGTAAATGGGCTACTCGTTAATGGTAAGGTACTTGGAAGATCAGCCATAGGGAGATGTTATTGAGGTGTTGATGAGAAATTTAAGGGAAAAGTAATATTTAGAAAGAATGAATTATAATTTTTTTAAAAAGTGCTAAACAAAATATGAAGAAAATATAACTCTAAGTGGTAAATATGTAAATATAAAATAGAAAATAATTAATTATGAATCTAAATCCCTATATTGAACACATAGAACTATAAGGTACAGGACTAGGAGAGAAATTAGAGCTTGATAGAGTCTAAGATATGTACTGTAAATTTGACTTGGTATGTATGTAATCCTAAATGGTAACAGGAATATAGAAGTTTAGTCAGCACAGATTAGCAATGTTTGGTTATACATGGAAATAAGGAAAGTCAAATATTGAAGGAATTATGGTAATATCAATCAGTGATGTATAACAGAGACACAATGTATGGAAAGCTATGTAATGGAAAGATATGTAACTTGCTGCTGATGAGATTAGTGTGCACAATATAGGCTTATAAAACTCAATAAAAATATTTTGAAAAAAAGAAAAAAAAAGAAAAATAGGCCTCCCAGTACTAAGACAAAGAACAAGCAACAAACTGAGGAAAAGTGGTAGAAAACTACTAAAACACTTAGATATGTACGCAGATACAGTCACTTATATATTTAGATACTATATCAAAATTTACAAAATTTATATGCAAGGCATATTAGCCATAACCAGAGGTCGATTTGGGGGGGATCGCGGGGGATCGCAGTTCCCCCGGGTGAGGTGTGAGGGTGGGGCACATGACGAAGCCCCGCCTCTTGCTTCCGGCCGCCCCACTTCCAGCCCTCATTCAGCCAGGAGGAGGCAAAAGAAGAGGGAGGGTAAGTTGCTTCCTCCCCGCCTCTCCCCACCCCTGCCTGCCTGGGGCCAGGGAGGGCCTTGGCGGGGCTTCCTCACACTCCTGCTGGCCTTGCAGGTCCACCGCTGGGCCCCTGATGTCAGGGGGTGTGGCATATGCTAATGAGTTATGCTAATGAGTTCCCCTAGCTCTTTTTCTACGAAACTACCCCTGGCCATAACAATACAATATCTCAGTGCTATATAATAGAACAATACAAAATGCAATGTTGCTAGCCGGAACAATCATTAGAATATTGCAAATCCATTACAGGTAAGTTTTTTACAAGTTCAAGTTTCAAGTTAAGTTCAAGTTTCAAGTTTACAAAGCAGCCGGCTTTCGCTTGGTTTTGTGTCAAAACTTCATCAGGAGCAGAACAACTGCAAAACTGAGTTAATTAACAACCATTCATATATTTCATACAATTGTACTTAACATGTAAACATCAAAAACACAGCAATAAAGGATGATTTTACTACCTTATATTGTGTCATGATATTTGATAGTTTGAAATTTCCCCTGATGTCTAGAAGCACCTTCTTCTCAAGGGTTGCTACAATTAGTATTGGGACTAGCCCTCAGTTCCCAAAAGGATAAAGGTGTTGAAATTATAATACAATTACTGTTTTTAACATATTACTATAATCCTTTAAGTACAATAAAGTAAAAACTTACCCATGAAGACTTCTCATATTGGACCTGTCTGTATACTGCTAAGCTTTGAAGCCAAGAACATCTCTCTATTCTGCTGTTACACGCTTAGCCTATATGCCCTAAATGCTGACACCTGCAAATACTCTTAAAGAGCCCCCATCTGTATTAATCCACCCCTATATTCAATCCCTATTACTTAGTGAAACTATATACTTATTGTCAGAATCACTTATGAAATCATAAAAAACAGGTATAGTCTATATCGCAATAAAGTCCCTTAGGATGTTGTATCTGTAATCGATGTATCCAAAACCCCTCGCGTCTCGCTAAGGCTTTTTTAATATCAACTTGATTATACTGATAGGTATCAAAGGTCTCAAGCACCAAGAATGTAAACTCTGTACAACTATGCCCCTGTTGTACAAAATGGGGAACAAGTGGTGAATCAAGGTTTCTCTGTCAAATACGGGATTTTGTGTTCAATAATACGAGTCCGTATGGCTCTAGTAGACATACCCACATACATTTTGGGAGTGGAACAACCACACAGGATCAGGTATATGACTTTTTTGGTAGCATAAGTTGTGAGTTGTTTCAGTGTAACAGTTAAATTAATAGAGGGAAAAGTCATTTTATCAGTTACAATTGCAAGTGCAATTACCCCTTTAAAAAAAAAAAAAAGAATGACCCAGTTGCTTTGGCTAAAAAGAGCAAACACTCCCCAGGGAACAGGAACTGATAAAAGACTGGTCTAGGAATTCCTGCCACTATCACTAAATAAACTGGCAAGTGGAACAACAAAGAGGTAAGAAGCAAAATTGTAAATGGATAGTAGATCTCTGACACTTCAACAGATCTTTGGCAGTCCAGATGGATAGCAATTCCATTTCAAGTTTTTAAAAATGCCACAGATCAGGTCTGGGGGCGGGAAAGGCAGAAAACCAGTACAGAAAATGTTGGAATGGATTTCTGGTTTATGGCGGCGTGCTGAGCAGATGCACCTCCCGGACCTCCCGGGGGTGTAGCTGTGCACCAGCGGAAAAGAGGGGGCAAGGCATCGCACCCCCCCAGGGTCTGGCGAAAGACTCCTGGCCAGGGGACTTCCGAGGGGGTCACCTCTTCGCCAGCGCAATGCTGGGGAATCGAGGCGCTTCTCCATCCCGATGGTTCCCCTGCTGAGTGCCAGAACAAAACTAGTGACGCTGACCGGGACAAGCGCTGGAGATCGAGCGGATAAAAATGGAGGCTAAGCGAGGTCGGATGACCGAATATGAACGTGAGTCGAACTAGAGCGTATTTGCTAAGTTAAAAAGAAAGCTCCCCACCCCACGGACTAGAAAGCAAAGCGAGCGGGGGAGGGGTCCCTCCCATGCACATAAATTCAAAAGCGAGACAGGGGGAGCGGAAGAAAAAGCGGCGAAATCTGTTGGGAAAGACTTACCAAGGCATGTATGAGCGCATATTCAGAGACTTTAAGAATTTTGGCATAGGTAAACAATTTATAAAGATGGCGGGGAAGAGGACGGAGAAGGAGAAACTTTTAAAAGTGAAACCAACTGAGAGTCCATGACCGGAAGGAACCACCAAGCTGGCTAAAATGTTGGCTGAGTCCTTGCGCCCCCTGCTGGACCAGATGAATAACCTCAGGGAACAGCTGTCAACAATGAACCAAAGTATCACTACTCAGCAGACACAATTGAACGAGACTCTTAAAATTACGGAACAAACACCTGAGAAAGTGAAAGAAGTTGATGCCACTGCCCAAAAGGTGAAGAAAAAGGTACAAAAACTGGAAAAGAAGCAAGTTTCTACAGAAGAACAGCTTTTACAACTACAAATGGAGAAGGCAAACTTGGTCCTTCATTTCCAAGGTGTCCCAGAGACTAAGGGTGAGAATCTGAAGCAAATAATGAGCGAAGCACTGGCCTCAGTGACAGATCTGAAGGTGGAATATCTTTTGAGCAAAATGGATGTGGCCTATAGGTCATATTCCGTATACATAAAGAAGAATAATCTGCCTGGGGAAATAGTAATGAGATTCTCAAAGAGGCATGTGAGGGATTCTATCCTGAGAGCGACAGCAGGGACACCCTTGAAAATCGGGGACAGTACCATCAGGATTATGAAAGATATTCCATTTGAAATAAGACAATGGAGAAAGAAATATAAAGATCTAATTCTTTTTCTTCAAACAAATGTAATTAGTTAGCGGTGGTTGTATCCAGAGGGCATAACCCTCAAGCTGCAGGGGAAAAAAAGAAAAGATTGACTCTGTTTCCAAAGCACGGGACTTTTTGAGAATCCAGTTGGGTGAGCCAGAGGAAGTGGATAAAGAGGAGAAGGACAGCAAGTCCAGTGGCGAGCTGGTCTTGGGGTCTTCTGGAGAGGACTCTCCTTCCGAGAAAGGGGTGGCGGCTCCTAAAAGTCCTTACAAACTGAGGAAAAGACTAGATAAGAAAAAATGAAGGCTGAAGGACTCTGAATTGTTCCTTTGAAAATATGGTGGTTTTTATTGAGATGCTTAGGGGCCTTTTTTACAACAGATAAATTTAAGAGTTAAAAGTTATATAAGCATATCTGACTTAATTCATAAAATTGTTAGCGTGTTAAGAGATGACTTTGTGTGCAAGCAAATTTGATTATCTCCTCTCTTGGGTTTTTAGGTAGTAGTGGTTATTCTTTTCTTTCTTCTTATTTGTAGTTTCCCTTCCCCATTTTCATTGTAGTTTGTAGTCCTTATATAAAATGTAATTAAAAAATCCCCTTCGGGGGGCCAAAAAATGAAAAGAAAAGAAAATGTTGGAATGCAATTGATTGGCAACAATATCACCTAGGTCTGTATAAAAATTAGGCAAATGAATGATACCAATTCCAGACTCAGTGGCTAGTATGGAAGGAACCCTGCAAATATGCAACGTGACTGTAAGAAACCAGTATCTGTCAGGGGGCTCCCCCACCACAGCAGTTATGCAGCGCCTCCTGCACTACCCTGTCACTGCAGTCATAGTTTGTCAGAACCCACACACTTCCCACTACTGTGGCAGCTCACTCTTTTTCAGCTGCTCCCGGCTGACCATGGTAAAGCTGTCCCCTTGGGCATACTCACTGACTAAACTTGCCCTCTTCAAAGTTTGTGGCATTCCTAGCCCTCACTCTGTGCCCAGGACCTCCTAGCAATCCCAGACCATGGGCATGGGGTTGCCAGTACCCAGGTCTCAGTGAGGATTCCCCCAGTTCTTGCCTCCCAAACAGCGACATCACTGCATGACATCCCCGATGCGATGACATCACCTGGAAGTGATGTCATCATGCTGGGGACGTTGCACAGTGATGCTCTGGTTTGAGGGCAAAACTCAAGGGTTTGAAGCCAATTTTACCATAGAGTTTTGCTCCAAAAACAGAGCATCACCACTGACATTACCAACATGATGATGACACTTCCAGGTGATGTCATTGCATTGGGGACATCCCAGAACACCCCCCAAATCCCCCTGCTGGCACAACAAGGAGACCTAGCAACCCTACTGGGCAGCACAATCCTGAGGGCCACTTTTGACAGTGGCAGCCCTCAGGATTGTGCTGCCCATTGCCCAGGCTTGCTAAGAGGTCCGGGACACAGAGTGAGGGCTAGAAATACCCATCCCTCCTCCAAGTGACCCCCCCCCCCCATCCCATGAAAAAGTAATAAAAAAGAGGCCAGGCCCAAAGCCACAGCTCCCATACCCACCATTAGCATACTAACTACTGAGCCAAGAGGGTAGGTCCCAGGGAGCCATGGCTTCAGGCAATAGGCACTCTACTGCAGACCTGGCATCACCAGCCACATGGGGCCAGGCAGAGACAATTGCACAGACAGGCATCATTCAGTGGGAAGGCACTGGGATAGCATGGCCAGGGATCCTGGTTTAATCCCCACATGGGGAGAGACAAGACACAAACAAAAGGGGCTGACATTTTGCCCCTTCAAACCTCAAATGGGGGGGACTTCTGTGTTGCAGCGCGGTGCTACGGATGGCACCGGGACTCGCTCCTCGGGTGCTGCCTTCTTCGGAACTTCATGCAAGGAGTATCAGGGGCTCCTGAACTCCACTGCATCCCCAGGAGGGTGGTGCAGAGCACACAGGAGGGGGGTACAGAGCAAGTGGTTTGATCTGGGCTCCCCGTTCAGCAGCAGCAGCTCATGGGTTGCAGCCCTGTATCGCCTCCAGCATGAAGTACGCAAAGTGTGCTCATGGCAAGCATGAGCACCTTGCTGTCACTTCCCACCCAAGGGGGTGTAGGAAGCCTGCCTAACATTATTCAAAGAACATCACCGTGAGTAACTGTAAAAGCAAAAAATCCCAGACTTTCCTTTCAACATTTTTGCCCCTTAAATGTTAAAGAGACACATCTTAAGACGGGGTGCAGGAAGATCTTCCCCCCCACCTCTTCCTTTTTGCAGCTAACAACAGACAAGAAAAGTACTGTTAAACTGTTATTGAGTGCTAACGATCCAGATGATGCTCTCTTTTGAATAAACAGATTACAGTATTTTGCCTTTGTAAATCTTGCACCGCACTCTATTTTTCCCCTTCTTGGGTGGAGTTTTGAGACTTGGTTCCTTTACCTACTATACACTGTGGATTTAAAACCTCTTCCATTGGAATTATGATTGAAAAACTTTCTCCATCAGACAGAAATTAATCTATATCACAACTGGCTCTGAATTCGTTTTCTTTCTTTTTTGTTTTCATTTTAATATTGCTAGAGAATATAAGCACTGGATCCTTTTCACTGCCATTGCTCTCCTTCTTTTTTATTATCTTCTATGTAAGGAGGAGAAAGAAGAATTTGCAGATAAGTCCTTTCTCATAACAAAACTGCTATATTGTGTCACGTTTCTGTGGTTTATGTTTGGCTTTCAACTGGGAAATTATGCAGCTTTGAAGTATCTTATCAGTATTATGTTAACAACAAGGTTGTTTTATAAACAATAAACTGTATTTTGGGACATAAAGGTCTAGGGGGGAAATGTTTTAACACTGTGGAGATTCTCCGGTCTTGCTGTATAAGCCTAGGTAAATATGGGCTCCTTCTAAAGTACCCTCTAGCTCACTAGGTGTGATTAAATCAGTGGCCTCTAGCCTATCACAGGCCACAATGAAAGATTTGCAAATCGTGATCCAGGACATGGTTTCAACCTCCATAAAAGCTGCAATTACAGAGGCAGTGGACCCAATTAAGGACCCAATGAAAAATATGTCCCAGGAATGATCAAATAAAATGGAGGACCTGCAGAAACAACTTTTAGAAAATAACCAGAAGATTGCTGAATTGAATAAAGCAACCTCTAAATTGGAAGATAAGGTAGAAGAAACTGACACTAAGCTACAGGCAATGGATTCCAAGCAAACTGTATTTGAACAAGATCGTATGAGACTTGAATTAGATAAAGCAGCATTTATATTAAGATTTCAAAATATCCCTGAAGAAAAAGAGGAAGACTTAAGGAAGAAGATCGCACACATTTTGGTGAAATACATGAAGACAGAAGAAACAGAGAAAGTCCTGGATGAAACTGATATTGCTTTTAGGATGAATTCAGTGTATGCCAGAAGAAATCAGCTTCCCAGAGAAGTACATGTGAGATTCCATAAGAGAATATTTAGAGATGAAATTCTTAAAGCATCAAATGAATCACCTCTATACACAGAAAACACAGAAATAAAGATTTTAAAAGAAATCCCTTGGAGAGTTAGAGAAAAAAGGAAAGAATATCTGGAACTTACAGCAACACTGAGGAGAAATGGGATTTCATAGATATCACTGCTTCCAAAAGGCTTATTCTTTTCTTACAAAGGGAAAAGATTCAGAATCAACTCAACTTTCAAGGCAGAGAACTTTCTCAAAACACATGGAGCAGACCTCCAAACCAAAGAAGGAAACTTAAAAACTACAGAAGTAGAAGACCAAGATCCTCAAGGTGCTTCAGGAACAACTTCAGCAACCTTAACTACAACTAAGAAAACAGCAGCATTTAAAAAAGCTTCAAAGATCACAACATGTCAGACAAATGAGAGACAAACAAGACATGGAATCACAGACTCAACCACAAGATGGATAGAAGGACAATCAAGATAATTTCAATAAATGTGAATGGACTAAATGCACCTTAAAAAAGAAGACAGGTGTTTCAACAACTGAAAAAAATGAATTTGGACATTATCTGTCTTCAAGTAACCCACATCAAAGCTGCAGACCAAACATATCTACAAGTTAAGAAATTTGGAAAAGTTTTCATCTCTTCAGATAAGGACAAGAAGAAAAGAGGTGACCTTTGTAAAAGAACATTTGCATCCAGAAATTATCCATGCCTCAGATATATGCACCAAATCAACATCAGGAGAAATTTTATAAAGTTTTACAGGAACTACTCTCAAAACAGGAATTTAATGAACTCTGCATGATTGGAGACTACAATGTGGTTCTTGACAGAATCTCAGACAGAAAATTTGTTACTGGAAAATGGAAACAAGGAAATGAACTTCCCTCAACATTCCTTCAACCAGCAGAAGAAAATAATTGTATGGACGCCTGGAAAATGAGAAATCAACACAAACAAGACTATACTTTCTACTCAGCAAGGCACAAGTCCTGGTCAAGAATAGACATGTGTTGGATTTATACTACAATGACAAATTATATTTAAGAAGCAGAAATTCTACTAGCAACCTTTGCTGACCATAACCCGATTTTCCTGGAAATATAAGATACCCCTAAAAGAAACAGATGGACACTGAATACTTCTATTTTGAAGAATGAAAGCTTTGTAAGAGAATCTAAAAATTTTTTCAAATATTTTTGAACAAAATATACAACCAGAAATTTTGATAAACACTATATGGGATGCTTTCAAAGCCTTTGCTAGAGGATGGATGATTAGAAAATCAGCATACATCAAGAAACAGAGGTCAGAAAAATATCTTCAGATCCAAGATCAAATTAAAAAACAAGAAAAGATGAAACCGGATCCTTCAATTGAACAGAAGAAAAACTAAACTCAGACTTTTACAACGTCAAATGAATTGCTTATTAACACAGGAAATAGCAAAAAAAGTATGCAAAACAAAATTATTTTGAAAATGTCAATAAACCAATGAGATGGCTAGCTTATAAACTACATAAAGAAAAGGAAAAAAAGATACATACACTCAAAAATAATATGAGTGAAGAGAGATATAAATTGGAAGATCTGAAAAAGATTGTGGAACTATATTATGAAAACTTATATAAGAAAACAGAAGCACCACAGGAACAAATTAAAAAATATCTTGAAACTCATAAACCTAAAATATTCACAGAAGACCAAATATTAAATGATCCAATATCCACTGCTGAACTGACTGATGCATTGAAAAAACAAAAAAAAGGCAAAATCCCCAGGCCCAGATGGATTTCCGGCAGAATTCTAGCACGTTTTTGAAAATCAATTGATAAGCTGTATTGCAAAATATAACAACCGAAGTAGAAACTCCAGATTCATGGAAAGAAGCTCTGATAGCCCTCATACACAAGCAAAATTCTGATGAAAAAGAAATTAAAAACTACAGAGCAATTTCTTTGTTAAATGTGGACTATACAATTTATGCCTCTATTCTGTTTGCAAGAATGAAAACAGTTCTTTCCCAAATGACTCATAAAGACCAAGCAGGGTTTTTTTCCCCTTATAGACAACTTAGAAATAATGTGGGGATGATATTGAATGTTAGAATATTACGAAGCCCATCCAGAAAAACAAATGGCCCTAATCTTTCTTGACGCAGAAAAAGCCTTTGATAATGTCAGCTGGAATTTTATGCTTGAATTACTTTTAAAGTCTCAAGCTGTGCAGAATTTTATAAAATGACCAAAGCAATATATACCAAACAACAAGCCAAGGTTCTTATTGATGGAGATTTATCATGAAATATTGAGATACATAAAGGAACCAGACAAGGATGCCCACTGTCACCTTTATGGTTTATTTTTGCACTTGAAGTTTTAAATGATGTGATTAGAACAGATGAGGTCTTAGACTAAGAAGGGAAGAATATAAGCTTTTAGCATTTGCAGATGATTTAGTATTTATTTTGGAGAATCCATCGAGTTCTATGAAACAATTGATTACCTCTTTGCAAGATAATAGAGAGGTGGCAGGACTCAAAAGTAATTATAAAAAAACAAAAATGCTTAAAAACATGACTAAACCTCAAGCTCACACAATAGAACTACTGCAAATAGTGCAAATCATGCAAATTCTAATTTGTATTAATGCAACAATATTGAATCCATTGTACACTTATGTTTTACAGAAAATAAGGACGTCACAAGATGAAATGAAGACGTCAGCAGATGAAACTGGGACGAACTCTCCCGGAGTTAACATTCATTTCGAGGTGTCTTTTTCATACATAAGACCTCATACAGCTGTGCATCCACATGATCACAAATCTTCCAAATTGGACTTTCCTTTGTTCCTATACGTTTTGAAGTTACTCACAAACAGCTCTTAGCCATAATATCAAAACCGGGCTGATTGGAAGATTCGTGACATGTAAAGCATAATTACACATTAACTTTAATTTAATGCTAATGAGTATAGTAGGTAATCCAGCAATAAGCAAAGAGAACCAAGCTTTGTTTAAAGCCATGATACTAGCAGGCAAAGCAGTAATAGCTCTAGGCTGGAAGAACAAAAATAAATGGACAGTAGAAATCTGGCATAATTATTTGTTTGATCTCATACAGTCTGACATAATTGAAAAGCTGGAACGTAAGGCCACATGGAAAGACAAGACTACGGAGATCACGATGAAATGGAAGACCTACCTGGAATGGATACTGACAGAAGGAAGAAAAGACATTCAGAGCAAGATTCGGACTTTGTGCCCGTGGCTGGGAATATAGGACAAAAGCACTGGGATAGCATAGGGGGGAGGGGGAGGGGGAAAACTACTATGTAAACGCATGGTTAAAAGATAATATGTAAAATTTGTGTAAAACAATTTAAAAAATAAATATTTTTAAAAAATGAGTTTTCAGTATGCAGTTTGAAAACTTCATTTCCCTCTTGAGAGTTCCGGCACCTCTTTTGCAAAAAGAAGAAGAAGAAGAAGCCCTGATTAATGCTTTATCACATTATCTCTCTTCTTCTTCAACATTTGTCCCAGTTGTGAATGCAGGGGCCAATCCTTACTTTCTGCAGCTTAGCAAAATCATCATACACATCAGGAGGTTAATGAAGAAAAAGGGAGCAAGATAATTAAATAAACAGAAATCACAAGTACAAGGGCAAATTGAAAAGACTGCAGAAAATATCAAAACAGAGGAAATACTATTCTAGAAAAGCATTTCTAAAACTTTTGCAGATGCCTCTACTGTTGCCACGTCCTGTCTGTCCATCGGTCTCGGGGTGATAGGCAATGCTTAGTGCTCGTTCGACTCCCATAAGCTTCATAAGCTCTCCCCAGAACCGGGAAACGAATTGGGCCCCCCTATCGGATATAACTTTGGCTGGAAGCATGTGTAGATGGACCACGTGGAGCAAGACAGCTTTCGCCAGTGCTTTTGCCGTGGTTAGGGAAGCGAACGGGACAAAATGCGCTTGCTTAGAGAATAAATCCATGACAACCCAAATGACCAACATAGTCTTACTCGGGGGCAAATCCGTAATAAAATCCATGGAGATCACCTCCCACGAATGACTCAGAGTCGGGAGAGATTGCAGCAATCCCGGGGGTTTGTCCGGTCTGGATTTACACATGGCGCAAGTTTGACATGACTTTACAAACGCTGACAAATCCTTTCACATCTGTGACCACCAGACTCCAAACAGCCCCGTTGCCAGAGCGATGCGTAGCGTCACATCCTGGCGACAGCGGTGCAACGCGTATCACTGTCCCCCGCGGCAGGGATCCTGTGAAGACATGCGGATGCCCCGCCATGGCTTGGCAGCCCTAGCAACAATCCAAGCCTTCAAATGAACTCCTCATACAAGGCTCCCGAAGAGGGATGAATTCTCTCCTCCAGTTTTTTGCTTTGCCTTCTCTGTCTGATGACAAATGACTGATAGTAACTTACACCCTCTCTATCCACCCCACTTATTAAGCTATCTCAGCCTTAATTGACTACAGCTGTTACTATCATGCTAAGAGTTTACTCTATGCTCCACAGGACCTAAAGAAAGGAAGAAATCATAAATGGCTTGAACACTGCTGCCATACCCAAAACCCCATACACATAACACTTAATCCTTTACACCCCCCCATTCCCCTCTGGGGGGCAGGGTGGACTTTGCAACCCCAGCTACTAACCTAGCCTACCTCGCAGGGCAGTTGCAAGGAGCTGGGTGCTCTTGAGCCGACGTGCTCGCCCTCCCTCCTCTCTCCACCTAGTCTACCTGGTGGGTCTGTTGTTGCATGCCTAGGCTCCCTCCCATTCCCACTTCTGCTCCCCTCTTGCACCTGGCAGGGCCTTGGTGGCTTGGGTGGCCATGGCGCAGGCCTCGTGCTTAGCCTCGGGAAAAGGGTTGAGGAGGGTGGTGCGGAGGATGCACATGGCCTTGGGCAGGTAGGGGGCCAGGGTAGCAGTGGGGCAGAGGCACAGGAGGAGGCCGAGGAGGCACAGCAGGGTGAGGTAGAGCTCTTCAAAGGCCTCATGGGAGTTGCTGGTGGTGCCGGGGACTGCCTCGCAGTGGTGCCTCACTGGCATGAGGACGGGTATTGCCTGGGTGGGCTGGGTGCCGCAGCCCAGGCAGTGGCAGAGCACCTCGAAGGCCAGCTTGCGGCAGTGCTCCACTGGGTTGGCCAGCAGTGAGTACATCAGTGGATGCAGCAGCTGCCAGGCAAAGACCTCCTGCAATGACATGCTTTACAGTGAGACTGGCAAGCACAGGAAAGTGTGTGGCTGCTCATTGCCATAGAGATGGGTTTAAGATCTGGCTGTGCGGAAGGGGCAGCTTAAAAATTTAGCAACATCTCCACCTCCTCCTCCTCCTCCTGCCCCCAGATGAAAGCTCCCTTCACTGGTGGCATGAAGCGCTGCGTTCTGCCTGGTGTGCACTAAACTGAGGAGGAAGCGGCCAAGTCTCGAGCATGGCAGCTGCCAGGCCATGATGCAGTACTCGATGTGGGTGGCGCCCATAGTGGCGGGATAAGGGGACACTCCGACAGCAGAGTGAAGCCTTTCGGCAGCGGCACCAGCAGTCCAGCTCTGGCCCTCTGCCACTCCCCACGCGCTTGTTGCTTGGGCTGGCTGGGGAGGTGGACGCACAGCGTGGAGCACACGGAGGGGTGACCGTGACCTGTGGCTGGGCTGAGCGAATACAAAGCGGCAACTCTTGGCTTGTTACTGCCAGATTGCTGTTCTGGCTCATTCTGGCTCTGAATGACCCCTGCCCCTTTGTCTGCCAATAGAAGCTGTGTTCCATCCATGTCACTGTTATTTTACTAGCAGAATAGGGTTGCCAGACAGTTTCAGGAAAAATACTGGGCAGACTTCATAAAAATTTGTCGATATGTATATACGTGTGTGTTCATGAAAGTCCCACCCTTTCCAGCTTTCTTCAGTCAATCCAATACAGTTTCTCTGTGTGTGTTTCTTGGCTGCTGAGTGGTAGTTTTGGTTCTTTTCAAACCTTGCTGCCAATGATAGAGAACAAGTGGACAGGGGTGTCGCCACTTTATTAAGCCACAGGGAAACAAAAGAGCACATGCATGGAGTTTGGCCACAGTGGTTACAGGCTTACTTAATTAGTGAAGTGTAGTGGGTTAGACGCATGGAGAAACCACTGAGACCAATGTAGTGATCAGCATGGTTTACTGGTACACAACAAAGACAAAAACTAACGGCTGGCTGGCCAACTATATACACACCTGGGGATGCTCCCCTAGGTCCCGTTGGTTGGTTTAAATCTCCCGCCACGGTCCTATTGGTTCCCAAGAGGAGAGACTAGGAGCCTAGTCCCCATTGTTCTTACAGAGTCAAGCTCTGGGGTATTCGCTGGCCCCTGGTGGTGGTCAGCAGACATAACAATTAGAAAACACTGGACATTTATATTTTCAGCATTTAATCAGTTTATTTACTGAACATAAAGAGAAAATAGTGGACTGCCCAGTTCAGAACTGGATGCCTGGCAACCCTATGCAGATGGCAATCTATGTTTTAACCTGTTCCCCTTTAAAGCTCCCCAAAACCTTGCCTGACACAACTCTCCCCCTCCCTCCCCAAACACATGATTTCTCAATATATACTTCTCTTTGTTGCTTCTGTCAGAGGCTGATCTGTAAATGGCCTGTTTTCTCCTACTGCTCTCCTATACTTGGAACTGCTTCTAGAACATCCAGGTGGGGCGCCTCTTCTTTAGCATCCCTTCTCAAACTCCACCTTCTGAATAAAAATTTTAGTTTAACACCCTTTGCGTGTCTTTCCAGCTCGGACAAAGCCTAAATATGCATTGATCCCTTAAAAGACTAAGAGCAGAGGGGGGAACATATTGGTCAATATATTAACAAAACAGAAGCACTAGTGATGTTTCAGTGAAAACCAAATTGAACAGTATTTCCTGTTGGGGGGGAAATCCCAAACCCACAATCTTGCCCTGGGTAAGAGAAGAAGAGAAGAGATTGGATTTATACCCCGCCCTTCACTACCCAAAGGTGTCTCAGAGCGGCTTACAAACTCCTTTCCCTTCCCCTCCCCACAACAGACACCCTGTGAGGTAGGTGGGGCTGAGAGAGCTTTTGACAGAAACTGCTCTTTTTCAAGAACAGCTCTTATCAGAACTATGGCTTGCCCAAGGTCATCCAGCCAGGTGCAAGTGGAGGAGTGGGGAATCAAACCCGGTTCTCTCAGATTAGAGTCCACGCACTTAACCACTACACCAAACTGACTCACTTGCACGATCCTTCTCTTTATCGGCTATCCTCTTTATTGGGAAGAATTGTGGGTTAGCTTTTTTTTCTTCAGGCAGAGTACTTTTCTTTTTTCTTCCCTCTTGCTTTTCTCTCAAAAATCCACTTCAATAAACTAATTACTCTTCTTGTTTTGAATAACTAAAGCCAAGCACTACTTCAAATCAGAGAGCTGCATTGTTTTCAAAGAATTATCATAGCTGTTTAGTAATTATTTTCTGCTTTTGTAAATGGACATTAGGAGAATAATCAGATAATATTTTGGAAGAAAAGAAGGAAGGAAGCTAAATTTGATGGAGAGGTCTGGCTACCAGGCAAAAAAGGGGGGGAAAGAAATCACCCACAAGAGTAAGATGATGGAACAAAAGGTTCTCTTTTTAGAGTCAAGACAAAACAGGTCCGTAGCCAGCATTATTTAGTTTGGGGGGCCTTTTAAAAAGTCTGGGGGCACTGAAATTCACACATGATGACCCCCGTGCACTGCCCCGCTCCCCCCCCAAGGGTTCCTTTAAATGCTTTGAGGGAGAAGCCGGGAGAGCCACATGCGCCTGCACTCCAAGCCATGAATTCGCAGCTTGGAGCACAGGCACGTATGGCCTCCCCAAAAGTCAGGGGGCCTTGGGAAGTAGTCAGGGGGCCAGGCCCCAGGAGGCCCCACTGTATCTACAGGCCTGAGACAAAAGCTCTCTTCAGACATTTTTCTTCCTTGAACCATACCCATTCAGTAAACAACATGCAGTTCTTCCCCTCCATTTTACTGCATACACTATGCTCTACCTAGATAAATAGAGGTGAAAGACTGTGCAAGAGGCCCCTAGATATCTATTTCATTCCTATTAAAAGTGTGCGGTCATTCTGTACAGTCCTGCAATGACCTCAGCTGTCTAAAAGATTGCAAATGTGAATGCACCATAATTTATATAATGATATTATGACACTTGCTATTTCATTTTCATCTTCTTTCTTAACAATCCTTGAATTTGGGTTTTTCACTCCCACAGCATGCTTAACTGACATTTTCAATGAACTTTTTGTTATGACCCAGGGTCTCTTTCCTGAATAGTTAGCCAATTTAGACCCCATCAATGTAGATAGGTAGTTAAAGTTCAGCACAGCAAATGCAAAATCATATCTCCCATTCTATTGCACAGTCACACAGGTCTAAGAAATCCATTGTCAGAACCCACAGCCAACAACGAAGTACACGCATTCAGGAATGGTAATACTTTTATGGCAGAGCTATAGATGCATTAACATAAGCACTGTTAAGAATGGTGGCCGCCCCTTGGGCATACGGTAATAGGATATAGGGTATTTGTATGCACCCCCCCCCAGAGCACTGGCCAATTAGGCACCCTCCTGCGCGCGGGATAAGGCTTGGAGACGGTTAGGTAGCTAAAGCTGAGAACCAACACTCTCCCACAGCACCTAGGAAAAACCTAGACGATACAACTCCCTCCTGCACATCTGTATAGATAAGCATTTCGGCGCAAAGCAGAAAAAGCATAGAAAGGAATGCAGTAGCAATTAACCAGACACAGACCGAGCTCCCCAACCCCCATGGCAGCGTAGCTGACATCCATCCTAAATCTCTCAGAGTTATCAAAAAATCTGGCTGTTTTGCAAGTAACCCCTATAGTCAGGTTATTTATGCACACGTTTGAACAATTCACACAATGAATTTTGAAAACAGATAATGGTGTTGGATCCTTCTGTATACAGAAGGCATTCTATGCAATGCAATTCTTACATGAATAGAAGCATGAGAATTGCTATAGAAGCTATTACAGCTGAGTGTGAACTCTTGCACAAGCATTTGCAAAAGAGTGCAAACAGCTATTTTCACCACTGTTTGGAACTTATACAATAATTCTATGTGAGAAATGACCTATACTTTGTATATGTATATCATCACATGTGATGAATTCACATGTGACTCTTTTCAGGGAGGAACTGCTAGCTCAGTTTAACAAACTGTCAGTATTCTCTGAATAATGCCATATTCTGTACATGCAAAATATTCCCAGATCCAAACCCATGATATCATGGAAACTTGCTGGGTGACCTTGGACCACTCACTCTCTCTCTTCCTAACCTTCCTCACAAAGTGCTTGAGTGCTGTGAGGATCAAACAGAGGTGAAGGGAGACATTGTAAGCTGCTTTGGGCCCCCATTGAGAAGAAAAGCAGCACATACACATTTGACTAAATATTAATAAATAATAATTTTGCATATTTGGAATCCTGTTAGCTCCCAAAGAAAGCAGCTGGGCTGCCTGGGAAATGAAAATAAAACCTATTACTCAGACAGCATGGTACCAAGGGTGGTGGGAATAGGGAACCATCTGCCCCCTGGTGAATGTTGCCATGCTTTGCCAAGGAAGGGGGTGGGGAATGGGGTCAGAGCAAAGCCTGTTCCTGATGGCAGCCTGCACTTATGGAATCCCAAAGCAGGTACAGATATAAGAAAGCACTTCCACATTGGTCATTTCCAAATACAAGGTGGGCTGCTTTGTAACTTCTGTTGTCCCTTGCCCATATACTGTTGATTAATGCTATGCTTGCTGGAACCGGCCTCTCTGTCTTCCCATGCCTTGCCCAAAGTTGTTAGGGGCAGTTACTTGCCATTCTGTCGCCATCTGTCTAACACCCCAGTCTTTCTGCTAGTGATATCCAGGTTATTTGCTTAGCACCAGCTGTTCTCTAAACCACTGGAACATGCCCAGTGGTGCTCTGCTGGCATGTGCAATGTTCAAGGCTCTGAATGCCCAGACTGCAGTCACTGCCCAATGCTCAGGCACTGCTGCCCTGCACTTGTGCCTGTTGCTATGTACCTGGCACATCTGCTCAGCTCTTTGGGTTGACAGAGGCACTGGACAACGGATTAAGGACAGAGGGAAACTTTAAACAGTTACTTGTTTTCAGAGGGAAAGGGCTGTTTCCCATTGACTCTAGTGGGGATTCAAATATTTGGAAATTCTGACTTTAAATAAAACATTCCAAATCTAAGAGATCACAATTTGTAATTTGTTAGCCAAATTGCCTTATTTCTTAATAAAGAGTGGGGAAATATGAATATTAAATGGAAATAGGCTTTATTTATGCGATCAATAACCTTATACAGGAGTCTATTTATACAGAGCCGAGAAATAGACGCTGAAGTTAGTTCTTCAAAGCACTGATTTTCTTTACTAATAATTCTCACACATACAATATAAAATCAAGCATACACACAAGCAATACAGATCTAGGAATTCAGATAGAAAGGTACAGAGACGGTTGCTAAATATAGGCTGCGGTCACACGGAGCATTAGGCACGCTAGAGGGACGGAAGATAGGCGGATTTTCCGGGTGCGATCTCACCACCACATCTGGGAAGCGTCGAGCTCCCGTGGGGAACCCGAGGCTTCCCGCGGAATATGCGCAGTAAAAAACTAGTACCTCGGAGGTACTAGTTTCCTGAAACCGCGGGGCAAGGGCGGGCGTCTGATCGTGTTTCCGGTGGTAGTTCCGGTGCCCACCCATGTCCCCTCGGAAAAAGGGTTTTTCCCCCAAAGTCTCCATGGATGCGCACAAGCATCGGTAGGTCTGCCCGAGCAACCGCCCGGTTCCCCCCCCCCCGCATTTTCCTGCCCGTGTGACTGGGACCATAGTTTATTTTACGGCTTTTGCCAGCTTATAATACAAAAATAAAACTAGATACAGAGAGTAGAAAACTAAGATTTGGATTTAAAATAATATAATATGGAATAAAATTGACCAGAGTTAGGATAAATGGATTATAGAGTAGGATTTATCTTCTCTCTACGTATTGCAAGACGGGCTGTCCAAAACCGAGCAGCAGCCTGGGAAACCTCTGGGTCCACGTTCGAGAGGATGAAATCTTCAATCTGGGCTGCATACATAGATTTTACTCTGGATATCAAAGAAAGGTTTTGTGCGAGGCTCCTCATACCAGCAGCACTGTATTAAAACATGCTGTAGAGTCTCTACTTCAAGCACGCCACAAGGGCAAAAACGCTGGGAGAAGGGGATTTTGTTAAATCTACCCTCTAAGACCCATAGATGGCAGAGATGCACTCCTCGCTAGGGAAAAAGCCCTTCTTTGCTTGGGATTCTCAATGTGGAATAAATAGAACACTGGAGCTGGGTTATCTCTAAGGGGACCAGTCCATATAGATGGGGAGAGCTTGGCCAAGTCTTCCTGTCTGTCTTGGTCAAAAAGTTTCTGTCTTACCATTTGGAATGCCTGTTCATTGTTTATAAACAGGAGATCATGGGAAGAAAGTCCCACTGATTGTAATTTCTGATGAATAGGTTTCAACCATCTGGAGTGAAAGCCGTCTGCTATAATGCCATAGATTGCCACCTGGGGATTGCAGTTTAATTTTTGCCAGAATTTTAAAGATGCTAGAACAATCCTAGTTTCCATTTTAACTACTCCAAGCTCGAGATGAATAAAAGCGTTTGGAATGCATTTTGGCACTTGAAGAAGGGCTCAGAGAAATTTGGATTGTGTTCTTTCTAACTCTGAAAGATCCGGTTGAATTAGCAGGAAATATCATTGGCTGGGCAATATGTTACCTCTCTGTTGAAGCAAGGTGAGTCTGCAGTGAAAAAGGGAATAACTAAGGAAGGGGGGGATCGTGAATTGGCCAGCAACACATGTGGATGGTCCCAAACTGTGCAAGGAATGGAACCAGCAAAATAGGGTGGGGTTAGAAGGATAGAGTTGTGTGAGAGACAGTAATGGAAGGGTGCTCTCCTTCTATAGCCTAAAAGTAACCTCAGGCTGCTGATGCCTTCTTGGTCATGTAGTCCCCAGGGAAATACTAGAAAAATCCAGCTGTTAATGGGTCAGGAAAAGGGATGAATCATTGGGCAATTGAAATAATGGTTGACCAACAGGGATGCCTCTTAAGGGGATGGGGAAAGACAAAAGGGAAAAAAAGAATGGTTATGTCTCAGTAGTTTGTCTTAACGATCCGATGGTTGACAGCTGCACTATCTGGATGGGCAGCTGGAGGACGTGACTGCTCATTAATCCTATCATGGAGTAAGTTCTTTTGTTTAGGCTGAAGCTGAGTATGTGCCACATCTGGTGATGTTAATGTAGACGTAAACTGCCATCAAATTATGGTGATCCCAGCAAGGAGCTTTCAAGGCAAGAAGCAGAGGTGGTTTGCCATGGCCTTCCTCTGCAGAGTCTCCTTGGTGGTCTCCCTTCCAAGTACCAGCCCTGCTTAGCTTGAGATCTGACAAGATCAAGCTATACTGTGCCACCTTCCCTCCTTCACATCCCTAGATTCTGCTATTAATAAGACTTATTGCCACAGATGAAATAGGCATACTTGAATCTGTGGCACATAACAGAACACACGAGGGCTTCTTCTGTGTCAAAGAAATACCTAGGACAGAGGTACACTATTCTTTACATTTCCCATATTGGGTACAATCTTGTCCTTTTTTTGTCCTCTGCATTTTTGTTGGTTAAGGTCTTATGAACCACTATGCATTAACTTTATCACCCCTAGGCAGGTAATCTGCTGTGCACCTGACTATGGGAGAAAGAAGAAGAAGAGAAGCAGGAGGAGGAGGAGGGGGAGGAGGAGAATGGATTTATTCCCCACCCTTCACTACCCAAAGGAGTCTCAGAGCGGCTTACAAACTCCTTTCCCTTCCCCTCCCCACAACAGATACCCTGTGAGGTAGGTGGGGCTGAGAGAGCTCTGACAGAAACTGCTCTTTTTCAAGAACAGCTGTGCCAGAACTATGGCTTGCCCAAGGTCATCCAGCCAGGTGCAAGTGGAGGAGTGGGGAATCAAACCCAGTTCTCCCAGATTAGAGTCTGCGCACTTAACCACTACACCAAACTGGCTCAATGGGAAAACTGGGTTCTCCACATACCCCATGCTCAAATCGTAGGGATGATCTTGCTAGAACAAGCCATGGTAGTATCAGGCAGAGGTTTCTAGCTATGCCCTCTTTATTTAACAGCTCAGACTGGGAGAAATGTGGAAGTGATTGGGAAGAACAACATGCACTGGCTTGTTGATTTCAGCATGTTTCTGCAGTTGTCTGATTCCTAACATGGCTAGTAATGGCAATTCTTGGTAGGATGTACTGATATTCTTCAATGTTGTGGAACTCCTGGGAGGGTGTAGGATAGGGATTGGTACTCAGGAAGATTACCCAGCCTTAGTTCAAAAGGTTTGAACGATGACTACTGTTTTCAAGAGGGCATGAAAGGAAGGGATGACATGTGGGAAGGTGAAGCTCGTTGTGCCACCAAACAGGCTGAAGAGAGCCATATTGCATTGTGATTGGTTAAAGATGGATTGACATTCTTCAAGATGTATGTCTTGCTGTCATAGCAAGAATTTCAGAAGTACTACAATATAAAAGACGGGGGTGAAGTTGGATTTATTTGCTGTCAAAAAAGTATGGTTTATGCAGCATAATCCCCTGGATAAAACTGAAGTCTCAGCTTGTGACAGGTTGCCTACAGGTTTGTTTTTTTCAGAGGTAGCCCATCCATTCACAGAGCAGCTTTAAGGAATCAAAAGACATTTGCCTCATGTTGGGCTGCTTCTCAGAGAGACTATTTGCTGGAGGCGTTGATGCTTGCAAGAAAACTGAAGTTTAAATGATGTTAGCAAAGGAATTTTGAAAGGCAGCCTCCAAAAGCACGTGACACATAACAATTAATACTGTCTTCAATAACCACTGGGAATGTGCCTTTGAATAGCAAACTGAAACGATTTCAAGTCTAACTTTCTGAAAAAGGAAGAAGAATGTGAAGCAAAACAGGGGTTGAACCAGCAATAGGATTTTTAATGTCCATTTCTCTTTTCTCCATCATTCATTTTTAATTTTCTCCTTCTGTGCAGAATTTGTCTAGCTATTTTTTAAAAAAATAAAAAAAGATTTTATCTTTTTTGAATACCGTTTGGCTCCTTTGAAATAAATAGGAAATGTGCCACTGACTTCAATAGGAATGCCATTTTTTATCTTTTTCTTTTTGAGACCAGTTGAAAGTTACAATAGATTAATTTTATCCTTCTGCTGTAATAGGGACTCACTTTCAACTTTAATAAGATGTCATTAGTCCTACTCAGGCTTTTTCCGACAGTATCAGTTTCCCCTCCCTTTGCTCTCTTTGTAGACAGTGCAAACAGCTGATCTCAGCTGGAACAAGTCCACAGTTATTTGAAAATTACAGGGAATCCTTTATCGATTATTTCCTTGTTGGAGCAACATTATATAAGGAAAGTTTATTTGGATGATACTTTGATTGACGTTAACTGCAGGGATTTCAAGCATCTGTATAATCCAGAATTGATGATTTTGTGCTTTAAAGGGTAGAACTAGGGACAGGTCATTTTCGACTGCGTTCCGTAATTTTCCAGAAGTTTGATTTTGATATAAGCACAGGGATTCATTTTTCAAGAGCTGCTTTGTTCTCTGACATGCACCTTCTGAGAAAAGTAAAGAAAAAGTATCTGCTTTTACCTGCTGACAACCAGGCAGGGTATGTTGGAAAGGAGGGTACAGCTTTACTTCATGATTGGCAGTTCACCTATAGATTTGTGGGGAGATGGAGAAATAGGTTAGGGCATGTTCCCCCTCAATAGGCAACCAAGCCCACCTACCTTACATCTATTGTCCAACCTGCATAGCTAATCATCCATGCAGGTCCTACAACCCAGGAATAAACTTCCCCAGGGTTAGAAAGGACTGAAGGGGGGAGAGGAATGAAGGAAAGGTCTGAGACCATCAGTGCCTTCCATTAACTGACAGATCAGGACAGGACCATAGCCAGGATTTTTAGTTTTGTCGGGGAAATTTTTGTTTTGTGGGTCACCTATCATGCTTTTACTTATACTTAAAAATAATAAATAACTGGAGATTTTAGGAGTGGAGCCTGAGGAACACGGGGTTTGGGGGGGCTTCAATGGGATATAATACCATAGAGTCCATCTAAAGATCAGGTGTAATGCCAGGGGATCTCCAGCCACCACCTGGAGATTTGGCAACCCCAGTGGAGAGAGACTGGTTTCCCCACCATCACCAAATCCCCCACCACCCCGCCATGGAAAGGTATAGGAGAAAGACTGGCTTCCCCACCACCATCACCATGCCTTCTCTCTCTCTCTCTTTCCTTCCCCAGCCCCCACACCAGTGGGGAAGCTGGGGATGGAAAGGAAAGCTGTCCTGCTGCTTCTGGTCAGTTTCACTCCCCTTCAACCAGCTGTTAAACCACCAGAAGCAGCAGGGTGGCTTCCCTTTCTTTCCCCAGCCTCACTGCCGCCGTGGGGCTAGGCACACTGGGGTGGGGGTGTCTGGCATCATCAAGTGGTGGAGCAGGGCTCATGGGTGGTGGGGCTCTGCCCCCAAATGCCCCACCATGGCTACAGGCTTGGATCAGGGGAACCAGCCTCTTGCCTCAGTGTCCTACAGGCTTGGGAGGTGGGTAGAAGCAGAGACTTACTTTTCTACTCAAAAGAGTAAAGACTGTGTGCATGCAGATAATGGTTTATCATTTTATTTTACTTAGAAAATTTGTATGCCACCTCTCCCTGCCTGCTCAAATAAAAATGTTAGGAGGAATGAGATATATCAATGCTAATGGATCACTGATGGAATATAAGGTTGTCATTGTATGCGAGAGAGAACAACTGATTTGGGATCTCTTTTGGATGTCTGTGTTATTAAAAGCAGCTGTGGAATGATCTTATGTGGATCTTAAATATGTCCATGTATTCATGTTTAAAGGGTGTCTATTGTTTAATGAAATTAGAGCCCAATTTAGTTTGCTACACTTTATTGATTATTTTCTCCATGCTTGGCTCCAAGTGGGCCAGGGTGCAAGAAAAAAAGGCAAATGCCCTGGAGTGCAGTGAGGTAAGACTACTAGGCATGCTAAGAATGTAAAAGTGAACTTGGTCTCCACAAGACCTTACCTTGTCTGACATGCCTCCATTAAACGTGAGAAAAGCTCCTGAGTAGACTGCCTAAACATTCTCTGACAGTTTGTCATGAGCACAGTACCATGATATGATGACACCCTGTCTCCAGACCTAGAACTACGGACTTAAATTTCACATGCTACAAATTTTTGGTTTTAAAAAAATACTTCTATTTTTATAATTGAGGCTTTGGGGACTGCTTAGTCTTCTAGTCCTCAATGAGGGCAAGCCCTTCATTAGTCAAGGGGGAACTGGCTGAGGAGGCCTATCCATACTAAGGTACCAGCACCCAGCAATAAGATTGGCCAAATCCTGCAATCACAAAATTTCGATCTAAGAAACGAATGGTCGTGAACATGGGCACAATAAGTTTCACCTGATATCCATAACCTGATAAACACCAATGAGAGGTCTGCAGGATTTGACTTGTCACATAAAGCATGGAAGATGGCTAATAGAATACAAACAGGCTTTGGCAGATGTGCAGACCTGTTGTTTAAATGGGGTGAAATAGAAGAACCCAAATGTGATTGTGGTGTAGCCCACCAAACTATTTTTCATCTGTCACGTGAATGTGAGCATTGTGCAACTGAGTGGACTGAAAATTTAGATATTTAGTGGGATTATTCAATCTGTATACCTGTTGTATCAATTTAGTTATGCATTTTATATTAATATATGCTTCCTGTGTGTAATTCTGCCATACAATACAATGAGCACCCATTTTTGCCAGACATTCTGGACTACGTAAGCTCTCTGGGAGCCAAGAAGGAGAGTCAGGATGCCTTTGTCAAGTTCCCAGGCAAAATTGCACTAGGCAGAGGCTCTACTTACTGTCAGAATCACCCCAAGGCAAGCAGTGAAGTACACCCAGGATGAGCAGAAACTGTCAAGCTGAGCACTGGCAAAGGATATCAAGAATAGGTTGAGGAAGGCAAATTGAAAGAGGACGGCAGATGCTACTCAAGGTTTTTGCAATCACCAGGGAAAAGCTACATGCCTGTTAATTTCAAACCTCCCTGCATTTATCCTCTGTCAGAAAAGGAGAATACCTCATAACATATGAATGGGGCTTTGATTACCTTTTTTCCTCATGTTTTGCAAAACTGATGCCAGGAATATGTGGCAGCTTTATGATGTGTTTATTTAAGTGAGAAGGACATTTTACTCTGGCATCACTGAAGAAGAAGAGTAGCAATCATAATTGTTGCTATCAGCTGTTAGTTTCATGATCCTGCTTTCAGTCTCAAGATGTGTGATGTGATGCTGAACCACCATGAACCAAGGAAGCAAAGGACTCCGGCCTTTATGAATCAGGTTACTGCTGAGATGCCAACCTGCTGGCTTCATTTTGTTGTTTTGCCATGATCTGAAGCATTTAATGAACTGTAGAGTGATTGTGATCCATTTCCTGTTTTACTCATTCATCTTCTACTTCTGTTGAATGCCAAATGCATTATATCTTTTTTTAAAAATTGCACTGCTAGAACAGCAGTTACACATTGGCATACTAAGGATATTCACTGAACTAAAAATCAAGGGTCCATTTCCGACTATTTTTTTGTCTCTTGTGTTCTCACAAAATAATTATGCTGCCTGTTTGTGGTAATTGTTCCTTCAGATTGCTGCAATTTAAAAATACTGGGTAAATCTCAGTCAGATTTAGGTATGTTTAAATTTTATTAACTTCAATGGAAGAGCAAACCACCTCCCTAAATACGTCCAGCATTTTTCCATTGCGGTCTCTCATTGAAGTTCCTTTGTTGGAGAACATCAATTCTTCAGTTCAACAGTTGAATGTCCTGGAACAAAGAAAAGTTCACCCACAGTTTTTGTTTTGTTTTGTTTTTAAATATTGCCACTATTTGTGTTACTTATGTCCATTTATTCTTTTGCATAGTGGCTGTCCTGCTCAACCTATATAAATCACATAAAAGCATGGATGACAGATGGGTATACACTGGAGAATGAGCAATTAATGAGCTGGTCCCTGATAATACAGCCAGAGCAATATTATGAAGTGGCTTGGAGTAAAGTTCCAGGGGTGGAATCCTGGCTGGCAATATGGGAACCTAAATAGGGACTATTTCCAACGCCGTCCCACCCCAAGAAATGGCAGAAAGGGTAATTTTTCTTGAATTTGTCACTCTAAAACAACCCACCATGGGCTCCCGATGACAACAAAATATTGCATTGAAGAAAAGTGCAAACTGTGATTCAAAACCCTTGTGCAAAAATCCGAGGATGCACATGTCACTAACTGATTTTTTTTTTTAATGGAGCGAAAATGGAAGGAAAGGTTCAGACTTCCAAAACAGCTTGAGAAAGCAATGGAGAATTCAGACATCTGGAAATACAGGGTGAAACCAGCTACATTCGTAAAGATCGGAGTTTCCCCAGTGTTGAAAAACACAATCAGAGTAGGGTGAGGAAGGGGGGCAATGACTGGGGAATGGAATACTGATGATAATATTGCTCTGGTGGGAAAGCTCTATGGGGAGAGGAAAAGGGAAAACTTCCCTATGAAATGAGTGGGAAAGGGATTAAGATCAGGTGGGAAAGGGAGTGATTTCTGGTGGAGAAATACAGTTGTATAGGAACCAATAGTCACAATACTTGGTGAGGGATGGCGGAACTGTCAAAAAGGAGCCAGTGCTTTGGCTATACGCTTTTGCACATGTGTGAAAAACAAACAAAAAAGGATGCTGCCTGACTGCCAACTCCATGGTTACTGCACAGCAATAATCTGAACAGTCAACCATGGGGTGAATGTGTGGAGCAGAGGGTTAAGGGTGGATGTTTAGACAAAATTCTCCAGAACAAAAAAATAAGGATCAAATTAGAGGATCAAAACATGCTAAACTTGTTGTTTGACCGCAGCCTAGGTGAGGTCTAACCAGAACAGACTAAAGTGATACCATCATTTTGTGTGATATGGACACTATAATGATGTTGATACAGCCCAAAATTGCATTTGCTACCACATCACACTGCTGACTCATGTTCAATGTATGGTCTACTAAATGTATTGTCTACTAAGACCCCTAGATCCTTTTCACACATACTGCTGCCAAGACCAGTCTCCCCCATCCTATAATTCTGCATTTGATTTTCCCTACCTAAATGCAGAACTTTACATTTATCTCCCCCCCCCCCAGGGCTGCCAGGTCCCCCCTGGCTGCCAGCTGGGGATAAGGGGTGTAGGGTTGCCAGCTTCAGGTTGGGAAACTCCTGGAGATTTGGGAGCCATAGAGTCCACCCTGCAAAGCATCCATTTTCTCCAGGGGAACTGATCTCTCTAGTCTGGAGATGAGCTGTAATCCTGGGAGATCCCCAGGTCCCACCTGGAAACTGACATCCCTTGTTTTTTCACTTGGTGGAGCTTGTGGTACAAAGAATGCTGATACAAATCATTTAGGTATGAATCCATTTGTCCAAGCAACTAGAACAAATGCAGTTGTACCAGAGGGCTTGATTGTGAACCATGAATCATGTAATGTAGTCAGGATGAAAGGTAGGATATATATTGTGTAGTCGTTCGTAGGTTTCTGATGTAAGGTGGTGATTATATATTCATCATATAGGTGCTCCGTGGTTTCTAGAACATGGACTTCCCTGTGGACAGGTCTCAGCTCAATTTAATCCAGGTAAGATCTCTTCCCAGCTTCAGTAAGTGCAAGGGAGATTTTTCACCTCATGCAGAGCATTAAAGAAATAAGAGTGCCAACAGAGATAAACCTCCACCCACCCCCAGCTCAAAGCTGGGGAAGAGAATAAGAGGTTGCCCCACAGTAGTGAATGCCTAAAATACTCCAAATGTTTCTGCAGCACAGAATATAACACTCAAGTTTCTCCCATCACCTAATGGTGAGTGGTGGCATACCTGGGTTCAAATTTCCATCGAGCCATGAAACTCACTGGATGACCTTGGACCAGTCACATACTCTCAGCCTGTCCTAGTTAATAAGGTTGTTGTGAGGGTAAAATGGAGGAGGGAGAGACTGCATTGAAGTTTCTGAAGAAAAGGTGGGATAAAAATGTGATCAATCGATGTCCCATTGGAATCAATAGAAAATAAACTTCCAGTTTCTTACAAAACACCTGGATTCCAGTCACACATTTGCGAATATTTACCACATATTGGGTGCGTTCAGACGGGGACTTTCTGCCGGCATAAACGCGATCAGACTCACCCTCCATTTTGCGAATCCCTTGGGAGAGGTTCAGCGTGTTGCTGGCGCTCCAACGGCAAAGAAGAGGCGACTGGTACGGTAATCATTCTAAGAACTGGGCAGAGGGTCGTGTTAGAGACTATTCGGCTACGTGGATGAGCACAGATATTAGAAGATTTACGGCTGGATTAGAGGACTGTGGCTAGACTGGGCTAGAGCGGAGAGGAGTGGATGAGCGCGGACTGACAGCTACAGACGGTAAAGTGAACTAATTTTGGATGCCGTGATGGAGGTTAGAGAAGGAAGATACGAACCTGAAGTGATCTGCTGGACTTAATTTTTGAAGACGGGAAGGTTGAACGTTCAGAAGAGTGCTCAACCCCCCCCCATTACATTTAAACTTTAAAGGTAAGGACTTACCTTTAAAGTTTAAATCCCAACCTGGCCTCCCTTAAGTCCCGAACTCCTCCAGGAAGGTAAACTAAGGGCTTTTGCTTTTTTTTAAAACAAACGCTCAGGGCGGAGCTTCGCCCGAGCGCATATCGCTTAGAGTTAAAATAAAATGGCGGGGGAAAGCCGGAAGCCTCAGGCTTCCGACGGAAATGCCTAGGCACTGGTGGAAAGCGATCAGATGCCGGGGTGCACCGTTTACCACCGTTGCACTCTGTATACCACCACTTGGGGACCTGGTAGCAGAGTGCAATGGTGTAAAGGGCTTTACACCGGTTAGGGAGAGGAGGCAGATGTGCCCCGTCTGAACGCCAGTAAGTACAACGATTGGAACCGGCACCCTAACCGATGTAAAGCCCCCGTCTGAACGCATCCATTAAGTGTTCCAAAGAAATCAGTTTACTAATCTTTATTCCTGTTCATTTCTCACATGGACAGTTCATAGGGGATGGTTAAACATTCTGGTAATATTGTAGGAAAGGAATGGTCTGATTTTTTTTCTGTACTAGTGACCTTCTTTCCCTCTTTGGTCAGATGTTTTTGTAAACTTTTGGATTTCTGAGGACTAATTAGCTTCTGTTTCTGAACAATCACATATTTTCTACAATAACTTTTTTTTAACTAACTAGGACATTGAGATTTCCCATTTAATCAATCTTGCAGGTGTAGGGGAGGCAGAACATTTATTTTGTCTGTAGAAATAAGATAAGGGCAGGATTTTCTGCTCTCATTTTTCTAGTGTGAAATTAGGGAGATGAATGGAAATTTTACTTTTGATCTGTTGAATGGTAAAATACTTTTTGTGGTGGAAAAATTATATAGAATAACTTTGTTTCAAAGTCTCGTAACAAAGTGTTTGGTTGTGAAGGCAAGTACAGTTGTGAAGAGGACAATGAAAATAAATCTTGGGGAGAAGTTGCAATAAGGATAAGGATGTTTACAGAGTCCAGTCTAAGAAATAATCAGTATTGCCAAGGACTAACAATCCTGAGTTCCGATCAAGACCAAATAATGGGTCAACCTTCCACCATCTTTCTGCAGCAGCTTTTTATGTGCCCACACATCTAGAATTTTCATGTCTTTTAAAAAAACAAACATGTTGTGTTCTAGTATCTTTAACTGTACCCTAACTCTCAGAGGTTTAACAGATACTGCTTACATCCAAAGCAGAAAAATTTGTCCTGCGAATTTTCAAAGATTATTCTACATTTCAAGGCAGAAGATCTGGCCTCCTAAAAGAGCCAAGGGCCTTAAGTAAGACTGCTAGGCACACAGAGGCCTCTTTCTGCACCTGCATAATGTTGGCAGGATTCCTTCACAATCATTTCTGAAGATACATAACTTCCAGAGATTCATAATGCTTCTTGAAGGATAAAATGGTTACACTTCTGCTTTTTTATTCCAAAATGAACATTCTGGAAGTGTAGCCATGTTCGTATGCTGGAGGCCAGAAAAAATTACAGGAATCTTGTGAAAGGATTAAAGATCAATAACATTTTGTTCTAGCATAAGCTTTAATGGAATACAGCCTCCTTCTTCAGATGCAACAAGTACCTGCAAGTTTAGATGAAATACAGTGTTAGTCTTTAAGGTACCACAAGTCTCATATTTAAATTGGCAGGGTTGTGGCCTTTGTTTCTATGCTGTTCTACAGAGTCTGCATTTGGATAGGTTTATTGTAGATATGGCCAGATTCCCAGGAGGCAGGTCTGGCCACAGTTACTCATGTCTTGATAACATCCAGGTTAGCCCAGTCTAATGTATTCTGTGCTGCTCTGCCTTTGACGGATGTCCAGGAAGTACAATTACTGCAGGCTGTGGGAGAAAGGTCCTGAGGGAGTCCACTGCAGGGAGCATGTAATACTTGTATTATAGCAGCTACATTTTTTTTCTGCTTGCCCCAAATGGGACAAGGTTTATTAAAGGTTTTCTTTATGACACAAACTAACATAAAGAAACCTAAGATCTAAAACAAATACAAAACATACATGGGGGTAATAGTACAGATTACATGTTCATCCGAATAGCCTATAGTACTTTCAGATTCCGCAATTTGAGTAACCAAGTAAGATTTAAGACAGCTTGTCTGGCATAATAAGTTTTATAATCGACTTATAAAACCAGTCTTCATCGTTCATTGTATATTATTGTAATTACTGTACCAGGTATAGAAACTTGACCAAGTGTTTTGGAATGTGGATTTGTCCATTTCTGCTGCCTCCAAAATTTTATTGATTACTTCTTTCTTCGTTGGGACTTCCAATACTCTCCAATACTTTTAATATTTTTCTTCCATAAGTGGTCCCATTGTTCAAGCTCAATATTGTGGCCTACATTTTGTGCCCACTGAATCATATTAGTTTTAACAATTTCATCTACCATCAAATAATCATGAAGATAAGCATACATTTTTAAAATAAATTTTTGATCTACAGAAGTCAATCTTTTCAATCTCCAACAAATTTTCATGGAAACCCAACTTTTTGTCTTTAATAAACTTAGATTCAATTTGTGCCTTTTGTCACCATGTTAAGTCCTTTAATGGTTTCAAATTCAAATTAGTATCCAAAATATCAGCGTATCGTCCTGTTTTCTCTTCATTATATGCTTAGGGAAATGTAAAAGCTTCTAAAGGTGCAATCAGTTTTGAATTTTTTGTATAAAATTGTTTATGGATTGTCTCCCAAACTTTCAATAAAGATGCTCTTAGCCAATGTTGCTTAAAATATTTATGTGATGTTGCTTTCCCATACCACAAAAATGCATGCCATCCCAACATCAGACTGTGACCTTCCAATTTTAATATTCTCTGATCTTCTAAAGTGATTCATTCTTTAATCCATGCTAGAGTTGCCGCTCTGTAATAAAGAAGCCAGTTGGGCAGAGCAAAGCCTCCTCTTTCTTTAGAGTCTTGTAATGCCTTGAGTTTTATTCTCGAATGCTTCCCTTGCCATATATATTTCAAGATGGTCTTGTCTAGTTCTTTAAAGATTGGTTGGCTTTGCAATATAGGTATTGTCTGAAAGAGAAATATCCATCTTGGTAAAATATTCATTTTGACAATAGCTAGCCGACCCATTAATGACACCTGTAAGTTTTTCCATTTTTCCAAGTCTAACTTCATTGATTTTAAGAGCTTTATAGTTATTTTCCTGTAGAGTGCTACTAACATAGAGTTCCAGCTGATATTATCAAATGCCTTCTCAGCGTCTAGAAAAATTAACATCAGTTGTTTTTCTGGATGTGCTTCATAAAATTCTAAAACATCTAAAATGCACCTTAGATTATTTCTAATTTGTCTTTTAGGTAAAAAGCCCGCTTGATCTTTATGTATCATTTGAGACAAGTTTTTCAGTCTTGAAGCTAGTATAGAGGCAAATATTTTATAATCTACATTTAGTAGAGAAATTGGTCTATAATTTTTGATTTATTTTTTATCTGAGCCTTGTTTGTGGATGAGAGTTATTATAGCCTCATTCCAGGAGTCAGGTATCTCACCTTTATCCATTATATTGTTACATACTTCTTTTAAAGGAATTAATCATTGGTCTTCAAAGGTAAAATAGCACCTCCACCAGTTTTACCATTGCAGTTGACCGGTTTAAACTTTTCCTTTGTTCTTCTGTAAAGCCTTTAGGTTTGTGATTCTCAAGATATTTCTTTACATGGTCTGGGTTAGAATCTATTTTTTGTAGAGGTCTCTGTAAAAGTTTTCCACAATATGCCTCATATCTTGTAACCTGTTTGTCTCTTCTCCATTTCCTTTCTTTAAGACCTTTATGTAGGATTTCTCCTTTTCCTTTCGTATTTTATAAGCCAACCATCTTGTAGGTTTGTTATCATTTTCGAAATAGTTTTGTTCAGAAAACTTTAAATTTTTTTGCTAATTCTTGTGTAAGTAAACAATTCATTTGGTGTTGTAAAAGTCTGAGCTTACTTTTCTTATTTTCAGACTTTGGATCAGCCATCAATTTTTCTTCTTGAATTTTAATGGATTTTTTTCAAATTTTTGTATTCTTCTTTCTTCTGTTTGTTCACTCTGGCTGACTCATCAATCCCCTGGGATAGGCCTTAAATGTATCCCAGGCTGTATTTACAGATATGTCTGATTGTACATTTTCAACAAAAAGTATTTAAACTCTTTCTTCATCTCCTTTACAAACTTTTCATTTTTCAAAAGTGATGTGTCTAATGTCCATCTATTTCTTGGCCTTGCCTCCTGTAATTCCAAAGTAATGGGTTTATGATCTGCATATGTTCCCGGTTCAATCTCTACTTCTATTATATCCTTGTTCGCCGTTGCTGAAATCCAACACATATCTAATCTAGACCAGGAATTATGCCTAGAAGAATAATAAGTATAGTTCTTTTTGTCAGGATTCCTTACCCTCCAAGCGTCAACTACTTTCAGTTCATCCAGTAAGTGATATAATACAGACGGGAATTCATTACCTCCTTTCTTTTTCCTTTTCTTCTTATGGGTAAGTGCATTTATTTTTCTGTCCTCCTTTTAATAAAAAACTGTGTTGAAATCCCCAATAATACAGATTTCTTGCATATCTTGTTTAGTAATTAGATTTTGGAGCCTTTTGTAAAAAATTTCTTGATGTTGATTTGGGGCGTAAATATTAACTATTAACATCTTTTTCATTTGTCTTTGAATTGCAACCATTAAGATCCTCCTGTCTTGTGAGGCATAAACCATTTCAGGTTGAAGATAGGCCTTTACATACATTGCTCTGCCTCTCTTCTTTTTATCATCAGATGCTAAGAAAGTTTTGCCTAAGCCTTTGATTTGTATGTGTTTTTCATCAGATTTTTTCTAAGCTGATGGAAGATTCTCCTTCTTTTCTGGGGGCTGTTTAATCCATTTACATTCACTGAAATAATATTCATTTTGCCTTTACTCATCTTATTTCTGTTTCTGTGCTTCTTCTTTTCCCCATGTTTGTTGTCTTGTTGCAACTGGAGTTGTCCTTGTCAAGCCTTGTTTTCTTAGATTTCTTCTGGGTTTTCCTGCTGGAGCAGCCACTCCACATAGTTCTTCTTCTTCCTCCTCTTCTTCTCCCTCTTCCCTTTTCTCTTGTTCTACTATCAGTTCTTCTCAAGAACTCTTCTGCCTTGAAGGTTGATGTGATCCTGTGTCTCTTACTTTTGTAGGTGAAAATTAAACCTTCCAGTAATATCCATCTGTAATTTATTCTGTTGCTTCTCAGGAGTGTTGTAACCTCCATGTATTCTCTTATTTTTTCCCTGACCCTCCAAGGGATTTCTTTTATTCTTTTCTCCAAAGTATTATTTGGGAACACCAAGCTGCAAGAATGCGCTTCAAGATCAAGCTTTTAGAGTTATGTCTTCCCCCCTGTAAATAGAGAAGAGACTTCCCAACAGCTAATATGATGTCACCAAACCGGGGGGGGGGGAGAAAGAGCATACAGCCAAGAAAATGTCAGCAGTTCCAATGTTTCAAGTTATAACAAATCAAAAAGTCTTCACCCCTTGACAAACCAAGCGCTCTTTAAGAGCTCTCAGATCCGAACACAGTGCTGCAGCAGTTTAATAATAGCCTCCCCAGTGCTGCTATCAAGACCCATAAAAAAATTGTAAAGGGCGCCCTGATGGTCCACACCCTACCCCAAGTGGAGCAAAAATTGAGATAATTGAAAGAGGGTCTTTACAGTTAGTAAACAACCTGTCATGGCACGGTAGATTAAATGTTATTGAGACTGGATTTTCCAAGGCAATGCTCAATTTTTCAAAGTGAAAGTAACTTTCAGAAGTCTCTCCTTTCACTAGCCGCTTATATGGGGGGGGGGCCTCCCGCCTGTGCTTCTCAGAGTTGTTCTTCTAGGGCAATTAGCTTTTACAGTCCCAATCCTTTTAAGTGCCCAGCAATAAAATTGTTACTCACTTTGCGCTTGGATGCTTCTTTGGCCAGATTTCTAAACCCCCCCCCCTTCACAGGAAGTGACAGCTTGTGCCCATGGAGGTGGGTTCCTCTTCAAGGTCTGTAACAGAGGCAATCAAAAGGGTCTCCCCGTGAGTAGCCACTACACGGGGGTCCTGATCAAGCCTCAGCTCATACCCCCCCCTTCCCCAGGGGAATAGAGAGGCTCCAAACAGACGGAGACCCCTTGAAAACCAGGAAGTGGTTGGAGCGCTCCGAGGTGCGTCTGCTTCGCCGGGTTGCAGCTTGCTCTCTCCAAAGTCCTGTAATCCTAAGGACACTTTCCTGGGAGTAAGCCCACTGAATAACCGAGACTTACTTTTGAGTAGACCTGTTTAGACTTTCCCCATAAATGGTTTAGGATTTGGTATCTGAAGAGCTATCTGTGTCCATATGGCCTCATTCTGTGTGACAGCATTTCGGTGCTGTTTCCTAGAATCTGGGGGGAAATTGCACTTGTTCTCTGCCCCAGCACCAGCCAGGGGGTGCGTAGGCCTTTCAGCCACCATGCTGTTTCAGCGCTGGCCACTCGGGCCATGCCCCCTCCCTTCGTTCGAAAGTGTCTGCCGGGATTGGTGCTGGGCTCGAGGCACCTGCCTGCCTCTCTTAAGCTGATCCCCAAAGCTGGGTTGCGCCATGGCGACCTCAAGTGCAGTTAACCTCCTGCAGAGCACGGCTGCCTCCTGCTACTGGCTTCCTTCTACTTTCTGCGGTGTTGCCAGAGTAGGTAGTCCAGGCCAGTTCTTCCATGCTTCAGCCCCAGCTTGGCTCAGGTAAGGACAGACAGGACTTCGATGAAGGTGAGGAAAAAGAGACTCAACAAACTGTCTGGGAGGGAAGTATCATCTTCTCTCCTATGGGCAGGGCTGGTCTGTTATTGTTAAATTTTAGACTATTGCCTAGGGCGACGGCTTGACGAGGGTGCCATTCTGGCTGGCCTCATCCCCTCCTCGCCCCACACAGGAAGCCTCCCTTTCCAGCTTCTTGCTCCATCCCCAGCAAAAGACTCTCCTCTTTGCAGCCCCCCAGACAGAAAGAGAGGGCTAGGCTCTGGCCAAGAGCCTGTGGGACTCTCGGCCACTGTAAGTAGCCAATGACCTGAGTGAGGTGTGGGTGTGGGGTTTTCAGGGGATATAAACTGGCCTGCGAGCCGGTTAAAGTCGTCTTGTTCTTTCCTAATAAAAGTCTTAGAGCTGAAATCACAAGACTTTTCTTTTTTCTTTTTTTTTTAAACTGCCCCCAAAGGGGCAGGATTTTATTACATTTTCCACATAACATACACAAACAATCATAACTTATCCATACATATACATACATACTAACAGTACAAACAAATTCATGGAGGTTATTTTCAATTTTACCAATATTTATACTGATGCCTATTCCACCTTAATAACAATTTCTCATGAACCGTGTAAGCAACTTTTCTGTCTCTATCATCCTAACAGGTATATATTTCATTTAGTAAACTCTTAGTCTGTCTCTTGCAAGCTTGCCTACATATATTTATCATACCAATTATAGAACTGTGACCAAGTATTATGGAATGTCAAGCCTTTTGTCAATAAAGTCAATTTATGTTGCACCTTTTGTCAATAGTCAATTTATCCAATTCCGCAGCCTCTAAGATTTTATTTACTAGTTCTCGTTTTGTTGGTATCTCCGGTAATTTCCAATATTTTGCATAGAGAATTCTTGCAGCCATAGTTAAAAAACCAATCAAATAACGATCATCTTTGTTAGAATTATCAGGTAGAATATTCAACAACAAAGTCTCTGGTGTAAATGGTACTACCGTCCCTAGTACCTTTTGCAAGATTTCATGTGCCATTACCCAATATTTCTTAGATCTTTCACAATGCCACCACATGTGGTAAAATGAGCCAACCTTATTTTCACATTTCCAACACTTATTTGAACATATCGGGTCAATTTTAGCTAACCTTTCAGGTGTTACATACCATCTATAAAACATTTTATATATGTTTTCTTTATACGGAATAGCTTTCGTAATCCTAATATTTTTCTTCCATATTTGATCCCACTGCTCTAAATTAACAGCATGCCCAATATTCTGCCCCCATTGAATCATATTCCCTTTTATTATTTCATCCACCATTAAATCATACTCTGGTTTCTCTTCAGATCGCATAAATCTTTCGTCTATGGACTTTTCATTGTTACTGTGGAACCAGCTCAGGAGCAAAGATGCTGGGATTGTGGATTTATGAATATGTTAAAACAAATCTCCCTCACTTTCAAACCCCTAAAGGTCAGAGCACAAAAACACATCTTAAAAGCCATTAAAACCAGAATAAAACCCTATTGTTTAAAAAATGTAAACCAATTAAAAATTAGAAATTTCAAATTTTGTGTTTTTCATTCTTCCTAAAAAATTGGTGGGCGCACTGGGGAATATTGGTGGGCGCACCAAAAGGTAGCCTTGCCTAGTGTGTAAAAAAACCTGGAACTGCTTGCAAAGACGAGGAGAGCCGGCTGGCTAGCCGGCCGGCCCTTCTCTCTCCCCTTCTGCCTCCTTGGGTCAGTCCTCCCTGGGGTTGCTGACAGAGCAGGCAGGCAGGGCGCAAGGACCCAGTGCCAATGGCCGGGGGGGAGGGGGAGAGAAATGTGTGTGTGTCTGTGTGAGGCGTGGGGGTGGGTCGCGAAGTTCCTTGCTAGGGAAGGTCCTCAGGTCCTCCAAGGGCCCAGGGTCAGTGGTGCATGTGTGAGGTGGGGGTTGCCAACTCCAACTTGGGAAACTCCTTGAGATTTGGGGGGCACAGCCTTGGGCGGATCTGGGGAAGGGGCTTAGCAGGGATGTAGTACTATGGAGTCCACCCTCCAAAGCAGTGAAACCGAATGAAGTTTGAGACAGGAATGATTTGGCCAAACTGGAATTGCTGAGCTGCAGAATGCAAAGGCAGGAGGAACAAGGGCCAAGGCAAGGCAGCACTATAGGCCTTTTTTCAGCATCAAGACTTTGCAAAAACAAAAAAACAAATATGGAGAACAAAGTTTGAGTCCAGTGGCACCTTTAAGACCAACAACGTTTTATTCAAGGTATAAGATTGCATGTGCATGCACACAATCAGTTCAGAGCGTTCACCAGAGCCCTCAGCAAACCAAGATACCAGCTGTGTTCCCATATTCCCTCTGATAACAGAATCAGGAATCCAATTAACACCAGTCATACCATCTCAAGTTCATTCACTTGTTCAAGATGTCATTCCTGTGTGGTCTTTTAAAAAAACCTAGAACCTCCAGACTCCACCAATGTGTGCTAATTTTGCAAAGCCAGATTGTGTAGAATCACTTAACAACTGATGCATAACTGATCTGTGTTAAATGATCCTGAGAATGCACTTGGTGGATCTGCCTTGTCTGATTTTTATAGTCCCTAAGGGAAAGTGATTTAAATAACCTTATCTGTTCCATTGTAAGACTCTACAAACTGCAGATCAAAGACTCCCCCTTCATGCAGGGAAATATCTTGTTCTCCCCCAACTGGCGCACACATTTCTTTTTGTACTGAACATCCAGCCTAATGAAGTTCTGGGGAAAATGGAACAATGGACACCGCCCTCCTGCCCTCCCCCCATCTCTTTGTCCTCTTTCTTTCCCTCTTTTCCTCCATTCCCCACCCCTTTCTGAACTATACTGGGTTCAGATGCGTAGAAATGATCAGCTCATAGTTTATTAGTGATTCAGCAAGAGAAAAGAAGACTGGCAATCCCTGGCCGAAGCCAGGTATTTATGCCTGAAAAGGGTTATACCCAAAACACACCCCACTCCAACAATAGGCTATTTACACTCTATAGTTTCCCAGTTGGTTTACTCTAGGATCCCTGTCCCCCTACTGGTCCATTCTAGGATCCTAGCAAGCCTTTGTCATGCGTCCTCAAGCTAATTCCTTTTGCAAGGACCGTTCAGGCACCATCCATACATATTTCTTTCTTTCTTTCTTTCTTTCTTTCTTTCTTTCTTTCTTTCTTTCTTTCTTTCTTTCTTTCTTTCTTTCTTTCTTTCTTTCTCTCTCTCTCTCTCTCTCTCTCTCTCTCTCTCTCTCTCTCTCTCTCTCTCTCTTTCTCTTTCTTTCATGCAGATCTCCATGTTCCCCCCCCCATAGCTAGCAATTCAAAAGAGTCCAGTGGAGCCTGAGCGGTGGGTGTTGACTTCTGACACACTTCCGGTGATGTCCGGGGGTGTGGCATATGCAAATAAGTCATGCTAATGAGTTATACTAATGAGCTCCTGCACTTTTTTTTCTACAAAATGACCCCTGGTTATAGTAGGATAAATACCTCTGAGGGAAGAGTCAAAGAGAACAACAAAAATAGTTTAGTTAACTTATGAGAGTTGTTAAAACACTTCAAAAGGCACTGGCTTTCAAACACAGAAAAAAAATAGTTTGACAAAGGCACTTATTTGTTTATGCTCTGATTTAAGGTTGCCAACCTCCAGGCAGTAGCTGGATATCTCTCTGAGATTTCAACTGATCTCTAGGCAAGAGAGATCAGTTCCCCTGGAGAAAATAGCTGCTTTGGACGATGGATTCTATGGCATTGTATCGTGCTGAGGTCCCTCCCCTCCCCAAACCTGGTCCCTCCTCAGGCTCCAGTACTAAAATCTCCAAGTATTTCCCAACCCAGACCTGTCAACCCTCCTCTAATTACAGTTTCAGTAAGATTTGTGTAATGTATCCATCTCAGACCGCGTGCGCGGCCATTTTGCCATGCGGTCAGGCGAAGCGACCAAGCTTCGCTCTGAAGAACAATTTATTTATTTATTTTATTTTATTTATACCCTGCCCTCCCCGCGTATGTGGGCTCAGGGCGGCTTACAAGAGGCATAAGCCAATATAAAACATATATACAACCATTTAAAATCAATTCAATACAATAACATTATAATAGCATTATACCAAACAAAAGTGCTCTGGCGTTCTCCTATGATATTCCGCAGATGGTATACAATTTCTCTACTACTCAGGGCTGTCTACTACTCAAGGTTATCTGTTCTGGAAGATGCTGATGTTCCCTTCTTCCAGAGCCAGGGACGATGGAACAGTGGTGATGGTAATGATGGTAGTGGCGGCTCCTACTCGTACGCCTGGCGGAAGAGCTCCGTCTTGCAGGCCCTGCGGAACTGCACCAGGTCCCGCAGGGCCTGGATCTCCTCCGGGAGCTCATTCCACCAGGTAGGAGCTGCCACCGAGAAAGCCCTGGCCCTGGTGGCGGCCAGCCTGGCCTCTTTGGGACCTGGCATTGCCAGGAAGTGTTGGGTCCCAGACCGTAGTGCTCGTGGGGGAACATATGAGGAAAGGCAGTCCCTTAGGTAAGCTGGACCCTGACACAATGGGACCATCAGATCCTAGCCGGCACCTATCAGCAGGCTAGGCTCCTGGCCGAGAGCCTATGGGTCTCTCAGCCACTGTAAATAGCCAATCACTTGTGTGTGAGTGTGTTTGGGGAGTGGGGTTTGAGCACATATAAACCAGCCTGTGAGCTGGGTACTCTCGTCTTGTTCTGAGCTGAAATAAAGTATGAGAACTGAAATCACTAGTAAGTCTCAGTACAAGTTAACTTATTAGAACCTTAGAGACTTTCAGCGCTAAACTACCTCTGAATGATACTTATTCATTCTGGGACTTTTCTTAAAAACAAGATTCCTCAGCCTAAACACCAGATTAGACCCTTTCGCTTACATAGTTCTAAAGTCACAAGTCTGTGCTCTCCCCCAAGAGACAGACTTCAGCTTTCACAGCACTGCTTGCTGCTAAGAGACAGGAATTGCTTTCACACATCCTAAACAATGCAGTCTCAATCCACTTCAGTGACCATTTGCAAGTAGGTTTTGCCATTTCACACAGTAAAATCCAGTGGCAACATGCATTGAAAGTGGATTGAACGTGTGTTATTTAGTGTGTGTGAAAGTGCACAGGCTTAACCTGTCATTCTGCCCACCTTCTGAGCTAGACCTAAACTCCACTTTGCCCTCCTCCTCCTCCTAAGGCAGAGCTAAAACTCCAATGCCTGATCTCTTCCTGTGGCAGACCTGGTACAGTTACCAGTTAATGAACTACCAACAATATCCACCAGCCCTTACAAAAGGCCTGTTTACAAATCATAACGAATGCATATCTAATCTGTTGTATAGCGTATACTTGATTTTTCTTTTTTCTTTTTTTTCTTTTTTAAATTTTTATTGAGCAATATACTGATAAATAACAGTTACAACAGCCATATATCTAATATCCATAATGCAAACACTGTAACCATAAACCGTTGTAAAGAATTTCGTAAAAACTAATGTCAACACGCACATATTCCCAGAAGAAGCTAAGAGATCTTAAAATCTAAATGTATTAATTGTTCTTATTATTAGTATATGTATATATAATTTTTCTTTGTGTAACTGAAAATTTAAGTGAAAGCTGTGAAGCATTCATCAGATCATGCAAAATTAAGCCAATTAATGTATGCTGGATTGGATGGGAGAAGGTCTCTTTCAGTCATATATTGTAAATATCTGAACCATGTATTTACGAACTTGGAGTGTGCATTGGTGGAGTTGCAATTTTTGTCTGTAACAGATTGTGCGATTTGATTTTTCTTTGTATCTGCCAGTAATTCTAATGTTACATTCAACACACATACTCTGAATGCTTGGAAGCTCCAGCCAGCCTCCACCACTAACTGAAAATGAAGACCTTTCCTCCAAATCATTCTACCTCAAAGCAAAGTAAAAAGTCTCTCAATTCAGTCCCAAATAGCCACCATATTTTGCCAGTCACACTGCTTCTATTGCAGCAAAGACCCTATGAATTAATATTCATACAAATGGGCCATCATTTTACTAAAGAATATTCCTATAAGGGTTAGCACCTGGTCAACGAAGGGCAGTATGAAATAGACTGAAGGTGAATTGCTACTTGGGATGGAACGCAGGTTCTGTTTGCAAGTGCTTTTTGCAGTACTTTCTGTTTTCATAGAAAAATAGAAATATAACAGGAAAAAACCACCCAAAACATAGTAGGTTCTGAGTAGCATGATGTGTACATAATAGATGCATATTTAGATAGTTTGATATATTATGCACTATGGCATACACTTGTAAAAAAATGGCCCCATACTATAGCTCTTAACTATTTGATTTCACATTGTATTTATCTTTAATAAATCACTCTTTATTCTTTCCACAAGCCAAAGTTTTAAAAATGTTGTGATAATGAATGTCTCTATGATGCTTAGAGGATAATAGTATAAAGATGGTCATTTGTCATGGGGGAAAAACAATTTTCCTGGATGAAGCATTGCCTAGCTGCATGATATTGGATAAATAAACAAGGAGTTATATATTGTCCCAGTGCTATAATCTAATATTATCAGGCTATCAGAGACCAAATGTACCGAGACTCATTGGAAAAATTCAAATGATGTGAAAAGTGAACTTTAATAAAAATAATTAATAGCAAGGTTCCCACAATAAGAGAGGTCCCTAAGCATAATCGTTGCAGTCAATCATGTGGCTGGCTTGCTCTCATCCAGGGGTTATTGTGAGTTCACAGATATTAAACTGTCTATTAAATTCAGCTCACTTGGCCACCTTTTAAAATATCATTGTAAAGATCTGGGGTGATATCTGCCCTGTGAAAGAGATTAAAGTCTTAAAGGAGGAGATGGCCAGGGGAGTATGGAACAGAAACAACCTGTGTTAGTGTTTTGCCCATACTCCGAGTTTGGGGAGGGGGAGGTAGTGGTTCTTACTGGGATTCAATCAGCATCTTCAGATCACAAGAATCACACTCCCCCAATAATAATTAAAAGACAAGACTATATACATTGCCAAAGCCTTCCCTGATGCCTGAGAAATCGTACCATAATGCCTTTGGGCTAGTATAGGGGTTCTGGAAGGCTGATCAGCCAGCCTGCTAAAACTGGAGAGCATCTGTGTTTCATTTGCATTCTGGACAGCCAGAATTCAGTTGTTGGTTAGAATTTGGCCAAGGGTCTCACAGAGGGAGCTCTATATGCTTTATGTTTGAGAAGAGGAAGTTCTCCTCTCCTTATTCTCCATGGTCTGCTACTTCTAGGGGGGATAGCCATCATGGTTTAAGGCAAGTCCTTTGCAATCTTGTAGACTGAATGTGCACAAGGAAGTGCACATCTGGAAGACTTGCTAGATTGGAGCCCATCTTAAGCTTCCTAAAATGGCAGTCTGCAGTGGGTAAGAGGCGAGATGAGACAAGTTTCTGCTGAAGTTTAATTTTATTTCATAATGTAATTGGAAGTTTGTGTTCTTTGTGATTAGCCTTTGTCTTGTCTTCTGAGCCCTGCTTGCATGTGAGAGCTCTGTTTTTAGAAGTGTTTGTTCAGTACCTGAAGCTTGTTCACTAAGACTTGCAGCCATTTCTTTGTTCTAGGAGGTGTTTGGATGTGTGCTAATTATCTCTTTTGTACTTACGTTTGTTTTGTTTTATGAGGGGCAGTGTTTCTAAATTTAGTGTATTAATAGATATTCTCCGGAATTAATATATTATATTTGGACAGAGCTGTTTTTGCCTCAAAATATGAAGCTCAAACCTCTTTTCTATGAAGTCTTTATATAATTTTAAAACAAAAATTTAAACTCACAAAAATAGCTATATGAAATCTTATTACAGAGAAAAACAAAGTATCACTAGAGCAATGATAGTATATCATTACAGACAACAAAACATATAAAAACATTTTAAAGATCCATTCCTCTTTACTAAATAGAGCACAAAAACAAAGGCCAAAGCATGATATATAGGTAGTACCATTGTACACACTCAAAATGCAGGTTTGTCTCTTTTTAACATCAAAAACTATTTTTGTAACAAGAATTCTTCAAACATTTATTTCTATTCTCCCCAAGTTCCTTGCCAAGGAGCTGGTGGTCTGTATGCTATGCCAGGACTCGTTGTCACTGAGGTGTTGAAGCGAATGTTCCTTCATACTAAAATAACATCACAGACATAGAAAGCTGGATGTCATGAAGAAGGGATCTAATCCATACTTCTCTGTGACATACTTCTTTTCTATGTGGAAGGGATTTTTTTTTAAAGAAGAGCATTTTATCATGGGAAGCCCACTTTCAGTGTGAAGTGGTACAGCCAGAGAGGTCTGATGTATTATCTGTATGTTTTATGTGTTACTGCTCTCGGCACATCATTTTCTACTTCTGTAATACTGTATTCTGAATTATTAACATATCATTCAAATGTTTTTTGCTTTCTTCAAATTTCTGTAATGCTTGCTTATTAGATGACACCCTACTGATTGTATTGACTTTCAATGTGTAATCCATCTACAGTCTCAGTGAGAAAAGTGTATATATAAGGTCAGTAATGCAATAAATATGCACCTTTTAAACACATATTTTATGTTCTCCTTTTCTCAAAGGCTAGTGCTTTTCTATGTCCTTCATTCCTCAGACCCTTAACATGTATCATAGTCAGTATCACTCATCCCTCTAGGTCCCTTAACTACAGTCTCTGACTACCTGTATTCCAGGTGCCAGACAGCCAGCACTAAAATTGCAGAATAACTTACTTAATTGTCAAGTGATTCTCATTGTGAGAAATATGATGCTTTGTTTAACAAAGTCAGTGGGATTCTTGGAAAGCTAGAAATCCAAAAAAGAAAGATTATACATGCAAGACACTAGTCATGGTGAAGGATAGATATGTGTTGGATCTCTTCAACAATTATAAATGATTTAATAGAAGTGGAAATTCTACCAGCAACTTTTGCGGACCACAATCCTGTTATTCTTACATTACAAGATACCCCAAAGAAAAAGAGATGGACTTTTAATATATACTTGTTGAAAAATGAAAAATTTGTAACAGAGACAAAAAAAGAATTTCAAATGTTTTTTAAACAGAATATCCAACCAGATATTTTTATCAGAACTGTATGGGATGTGTTTAAGACCTATGCTAGAGGCTGGGCAATTAGAGAACAGCATGTATAAAAAACAAAAAATGGAGAAAAAAATCACAAATTAAGGAACAAATTAAGAAACAGGAAGAAAATTTGAAGCAATATACTACAGCTGAACATTTAAGAGTAAAAATAAAGCTTTTACAACATCAAATGAACTGCCTGTTGACAGAAGAAATAGCCAAAAAAATATGTATGTTATTGCTGGCTATGCGCTGTAACAATAAAATTCATTCAAAAATATGTATGCAAAATAAAATTTCTTTGAAAATGATAATAAACCAACTAGATGGTTAGCATATAAACTAAGAAGAGAAAAAGAAAAAGAAGCATAAAAAATTTAACAACAGAGGAGAAGAATAAAATCCACCAAATTATTTTTTTTAAAAAAATGAGACATTCTATAGGAAGTTTTACCAAAAGGGAGAAGCTACATCAGAACAGATCAAAGAATTTTTGAAGAAATGCATTCTAAATAAATTTCTGAAGAACAAAAGAAAAATTTAAATGATCAAGTAACTGCCTGTGAAATCATAGAAGCATTAAAGAAACCAAAAAAAAAAAAAAAAGGGAAGATACCAGGCTCTGATGGCTTACCAGCAGAATTTTACCATGTGTATGAAGATCAACTGATATTACCTCTAACATGTGCTATACAGAGTATAAGAACAGATGGTAAAATACCAGAAACCTGAAATGAAGCTTTAATAACTTTGATACACAAACAAGGCTCGGATGATAAAGAGATTAAAAACTATAGACCAATCTCATTATTAAATGTGGAATAACAGGGTTTTGTTTTTGTTTTTTACCAAAAAGAAAACTCTGTAATAATGTAAGAATTGTCTTAAATGTAATTGAATATTTTGAAGCGCATCCAGTTGTTAGCTTCACAATGTGGCAAAGAATTTTTTTACAATGGTCCAAGCAATTTATACTAAACAGCAAGCAAGGATACTTTTCAAATGGAGATTTATCACAAAATATTGATATACAATAAAGAACCAGACAAGGTTGTCCACTCTCACCATTACTGTTCATATTTGTACTTGAACTATTGAGATACAAGAATAATATGATTAGATCAGAGGAGACAAAATAAGAGGAGAAGAATATAAATTACAAGCTTTTGCATATGATTTGGTATTTATCTTAGAAAATCCACTGGATTCAATTACACAATTATTAACAACATTGAAGAATTATGGTCAGATGGCTGTATTGAAGATTAACTTGACCAAGACAAAAAATGTTAACAAAACATGTGACTAAAGATCAACAGCTACAAAAGAAATGAGGCTTTGAAGCACAAAAAAGAGTGAAATATTTAGGAATAAACATAACAAATAGATGTAGTTCTTTGGTGAAAGATAACTACAGGGATCTCATGCTAGATATTTAAAAAGATCTGGAAAAATGGAAAAACATACAAATATCTTTGATGGGCAGAATAGCTATAATAAAGATGAACTAAAATCAACAGAAAAACTTAAAGAACAAGATATTAATATAAGTTGGTGGGAAATGGTACAAATAGAGTCAAGATTTGCTAAAGATAAAACATTGGGGGTTTTATTCAAATATAACAGAAATGGATAAGATATTGTTATATGCTGATGATAAATTGACTAAGAAATTGTATATAATAATGTTAGAAAATAAAACACAGGATGAAATAGTTAAAAATTGTATGGTTAAATGGGCACAAAATCTGGGTCATAATATTGATTTAGACCAATGGTTACGTGTATGGAAAACAAATATAA
>NW_015172606.1:185303-208164 GCF_001447785.1 Gekko japonicus | reverse complement strand
CTTATGACACACTTCCGGTGATGTCAGGGGGTGTGGCATATGCTAATGAGTTATGCTAATGAGTTCCCCTAGCTCTTTTTCTACGAAATGACCCCTGGTTACGTGTATGGAAAACAAATATAAAGATTACTAAAGCAACCTCTTACAAGGAATATATATATAAAACATTTTATAGATGGTATTACTTCAGATAAATTAGTTACATTTTATCCTGACCTACCAAATGATTATTGAAAATGTCAAAAAAATGTTGGTTCATTTTTTCATGTGGTGGACATGTGTTAAAGTTAAAGAGTATTGGTCTTGGATACATGAATAGTTACAAAAAGTGTTAAAAACTACTGTACCCTACACACCAGAACTGTTTTTTATTGAATATAGCACCAGAGAAATACAAAAAACAAGTCTTTTATTTCACCATACACATAGTGACAGCAGCAAGAATATTATATGCTAAATATTGGAGAAGAAATGACGTCCCTCCAAAGGAAGAAGTTATAAATAAAATAGTGGAAACAGCAGAGATGGACAATTTAACTTCAATTCTGAAAGAACATAACAAAGAAAATTTCGAGGATACATGGTCAAGATTTTATAAATGGATAGAAGAGTACAACATATAAAATTTCCAGACATATAATGAAAATAAAAGGAAATAAGAACTATATGTTTAATTGTAAGCAAAAGGTATATATGAAAATTATAAGGTGGATAAAAGAAATTAATGTTTTGGATATAATATAGTCAATAAGTAGGTTAAATAATGATACAAATGAATTCCCTCTAATCTGTATTTATGTATGTTTGTCTTTGTCTGTCTTATATATGAAATTAATTTGTTTTTTAAAAAAAGATGAGCCGAATCCTGCATGCATTAGTTGGAATAAAACCCCACCAACTTGATGTGATCATATGTATCACATATGTGCATGCACCACTGCCCAGGAAGGGATCTCATCAATTGCCTCCAGTTTTCAACTTATAACACCCCCCAAGCATCCTTTACAGATGTCTTCTGGAGTTGGTCGCTCTGTTTCACAGACAGTCAGTGTCTGTTAGGAGACCACACAACAGCATTTATAACATAAGCATCATTCTAAAAGACAGCAGATGTTAAACTCCATCTAAAGGAAGGAAGCCAGCTTACTAGTAGTATGTAACAGGTATAAAACCAAGTGTAATGATCACATTGACTGCAGTTCAGAAAAAGTTAATGTGTCTTGCAGCTGCACGAGAACAATGGCATTGTACACCCAAGAAAAACAAGTACCAAATTACAGCCTAATCTTTTTCAATGGGACTCAGAAGTTGTCACATTTAAACTAGAGATTCTTGATGATGGGCTTTATGGCAGGACCAGGCATCTCTTGGGCAACCTGTAGCTCTACAGCCCATAGCTAGCTAGAGTCCATCAGTTTAGGGTCTAGAGTCCACTGGTACTGTTCCTCCCAAGCACGCACCAGATTCTCCAGTTAGTTCCATCAGTCATTTATACAGAACTTCATGCAGGGAAGCAGTTAACAGTACCCTCCCTGCCTCATGGCTCACAAGTTCCTCTTGCTACTCCATCAGCCACCCCCAGCCAGCATATGGCTGCTGCTTTTAACCCTTTTCTTAACAAGCACACTGGTTTGGCTGGCCTGTTGCCCCACCTATTCATGGTGGCTGCTAATTGGTCTAAAATCCAGTCATTATAGGGTTAAATGTGTTTACCTTGTGTGCCTGACCTGTGCCTCAGGGAACAATCCTGCCGAGAGGGACTTGTTGATGATCTCCTGCAAGGTACCTTGAAACCCCTTGTGGCCGGCTATAATTAGCCATGAAGGGCACAGATCAAGGGAGCAGGTGGTAGGGTGGACAGTTAGGAGCAATTTGTCAGCTTCCTCTAGACTGAGCAAGCTGAAATGGTCCAGAACTTGACCAGAAGACATGCATGGAGCCTCGAGTTCACTCACTGTATGACTTCTGGTTTATGGAGCAGTGATGGCAGACATTCTCCCCGAACCGCGGGAGAGTGATCCGCACACCAGTGGCTTGGAGGGGGTGCCACCTCAAGTGACACCCCCACGGAGACTTTGTGATAGGCTCCAGGCCAGAGGTCTTTTGGGGGTAGCCTCTTCGATGGCGTAATGCCGGAGAATTGAGGCTCCCCTCTGCCCTGATGGTCCAGACGCTGTGTGGCCTTTGGGCACTAGCTGGTTTGACCGGGACAAGGGACCATTGGGGGCGGGGTGTGTGGCCTTATGACACACTTCCGGTGATGTCAGGGGGTGTGGCATATGCTAATGAGTTATGCTAATGAGTTCCCCTAGCTCTTTTTCTACGAAATGACCCCTGGTTACGTGTATGGAAAACAAATATAAAGATTACTAAAGCAACCTCTTACAAGGAATATATATATAAAACATTTTATAGATGGTATTACTTCAGATAAATTAGTTACATTTTATCCTGACCTACCAAATGATTATTGAAAATGTCAAAAAAATGTTGGTTCATTTTTTCATGTGGTGGACATGTGTTAAAGTTAAAGAGTATTGGTCTTGGATACATGAATAGTTACAAAAAGTGTTAAAAACTACCTTACCCTACGAGCAGTCAGGGGCAGATACATGGGTGTTGTTTTCAAGCCTCCTCTGCAGGAACGCCAGCTCTGGGTTAGGACATTCCCGGGGAACTGGGGATAGAGCCTGGGAAGGGTGGGGTTTAAAGACAGGAGGGACATCAGCGAGGTGTAATGCCATAGAGTCCACCCTCCAAAGCAGCCATTTCCTCCAGGGGAAATGATCCTGGAGTTTGGAAATGGTATGTTGTAATTCTGGGAGATCTCCAAGCCCCACCTGGGGGTTGGCAGCCTTAAACACTGATCCTCAATATGTTGCCTGTGGGCATCATGGCACCTGCCAATGGGTTTCCCTATGCCTGTTTGCTTCTTTCCCAAAGCAAACAGCTGTTCCTGGCATTCGTCTACCTCACTGAACCCTGGAGGCATCACCTTTGCATCTGCAGGAAGCTCTCATTCAGAAACAGCTACCTTCATTATAGCAGGATGCCTGGCTTGGAAACTCCTGGAATTTTGTGACTGGTTTCTGCCAGCACTCCATGGCAGCCATTTTGTGGCGGTGCCCACTCCCTCTTCTCAAACGTCCAAAAGTGTTGGGGTTTCCGGTTTATGGAGCAGCAATGGCGGACGTTCTCCCCAAACTGCGGGAGAGTGATCCGCACACCAGTGGCTTGGAGGGGGTGCCACCTCAAGTGACACCCCCACGGAGACTTTGTGATAGGCTCCAGGCCAGAGGGCTTTTGGGGGTAGCCTCTTCGATGGCGTAATGCCGGAGAATTGAGGCTCCCCTCTGCCCTGATGGTCCAGACGCTGTGTGGCCTTTGGGCACTAGCTGGTTTGACCGGGACAAGTGCCGGAGATAGAGCAGAATGGCGTTTAAAGTGAGCGAGGTCAGAGAAACTGACCGACAATGAACGTGAGTTTAGAATAAACCAGATTATTGTAAAAGTGGATTCCCCCCCGCTGATAAAAGCGAAGAGACATGATTGTGGAACATCTGGATATAAAGACTGCATTCCTCAATGGAGAACTAGCTGAGAAAATGTTTATGGAACAACCTGAGGGTTTCAAAGTCAAAGGACAAGAAAGTTATGTTTAGAGACTCAACAAAGGACTCTATGGACTAAAACAAGGAGCAAAGGCTTGGTATGACAAAATTACAGGACTATTCCAAAAGCAAGGCTTTGAGCAAGGGAAAGCTGAACCTTGCCTGTACACTAGAATTAAAAATGGACAATACCAGTACGTTCTTGTTTACATTGATGACTGGATCGTATCTTGTCAAAACAGAGAGAATATTAAAGAAATAGCTGATGCTCTGAAAAAGGACGTAGAAGTCAAACAGCTTGGAGACATGAAACACTACCTTGGAATACCAGCTGAAAGACTCAAGGATGGAACCTTTCTTCTATGAAAAATTATGGACTTTACAGAATCTGTTGGTATGAAAAACTGCAAAGCATGATCCATACCACTTGAAACTGGATATCTAAAGGAGAACGATGGAACACCTCTCAAAGACATTGGAGAATACAGAGAAGCAGTTGGGAAACCTCTCTACTTGAGCAAAACCACAAGGCCTGACATCACAGCAGCAGTTGGCATCTTATGCAGAAAAGTGAGTTCACCTAACCATCATGATTGGAGTGCAGTAAAGAAACTAGCAAAGTATCTGAAAGGAACAATGGACTTAGAACTGAAAATTGCACCATCTGAAGGGCCAAGACTAGTCGAATATATAAACACCAACTGGGGAGAAGAATCTATTCTTCTATGGAGATGGACTCATAGATTGGACTAGTAGAAAGCAAACTGTTTTGGCACAGTCTACAGCAGAAGCTGAGTGTGTCTCAGCATCAAGTGTCTGCAGTAAACTTGAATGGATTTTTCATTTGTTGAAGGACTTGGAATAAGAGAACCTGTACCATTAGTTATGTTTGAGGACAATCAAGCATGTATTACTATATGCAAAGGAGAAAGCACAACAGCGAAAAGTAGATCTATTGGTATTAAGTGTGCACTAGTGAAAGATTTGTACCAGAAGGGGCTAATAGAGATTGAGTATTGTCACAGAGATGAAATGGTGGCTGATATTTTGACTAAGACACTGACCAAAGAAAAATCTGAACGTCTTTGTGAAATGTTGAATATGGTTGATCCAAATGTTAAAGTGAATCATGAGTGATGTTTGTTGTATGTGCATGTATAATGATTTGCATGTTAGACCTTGAGAAGGGGTGTTGGAAAAGATGTGTGTTGCAAGGTCTAAAATTCAGTCATTATAGCATTAAATGTGTTTACCTTGTGTGCTATTGTTTAGACTGACCTGGAAGGAAACCTGGCAGAAAGCCAATGGGAAGAAAGCCCAGGAAACTGAAGCCTACTTACTAACAATCATTGGTTAATACATTCAGGTGATTTCCTTCTAGTAGTCAAGAAGAAGAATCTCCATTGTTGTAGACCATGTGGTCAAAGTGTAAAGATGTAGTCTTAGGTGTCTTTTGTTGTTTTATAGATTTCCTGTGAACCCTTCCCTTAGAAATAAAGATTTTTACATAGAAGAAAATGCCTCCTCTCCAGTGAAGCAAAGAACCATTGCAATCTCTGAATATTTAACTATTTTGCCAATTTTTCCAACAGTTTGACCTTACCTTCTCCACCTGGGGCTTTCCTTGCCTTTCCTGGGCTGTTTGTGTACCCTTTTGCTCCCAGCCCACCTCAGGGCTTTCCTCACAAGGTGTGCTTTCTGGCCTCAGGTATGTGGGTTCTGTCCCTGTCACTGGCTTAACAATACAATCCTATTTACACTCATAATGGGAATATGTGTTTTGAAGTCAATGCATTGGATCCTACACAAAGCTCTTTATGCTAGTGGAAATGGTTCCATTGATGTGAAAAGCCAAAGGCGCAATTTCATCTCCCCATACAGCCCCCCATGTTGCATGGTTCTGCCTTCACTTCACTAGGTTCTGCCTAGTACCTAGAATTTCCCCTTTAGGCTGTTGGTGGTAGAAAAGATACACCTCTGCCAGCATCTCTGGGGCTCTACAGTGTCCCTTATTGGAAAACATGCATAGGATCAGATGGTTAATTTCAGTGGCAGATGTAATTGAGAAAGTGTCAAAAATGGGGAACTGGTGGCATTGATAATGACCCTCTAATTGGGGTAATACCAGATATTAGCACTGGTACTTTGATCTACAGTATCAGAGGCTGGGTATGAGAAAATGTCAACGTTTTGGTTTCTAAAAACTTCAGCAAAATATTGTGCTGAGTTAGAAAATGTGACTACACTTTATGTTTATTAAGCAATCTGTTGCTATTGTAATTAAGAGCAGACATGTTAATGCAAAAGCAAAAATGTACCATGTGAGAAGTAAACATATACTTCGTACACTTCATGCTAATTCTTTTGTTTCTTGCTGCAGTTGCAGCTAGGCAGATGGTGCACACATTATGCTCTTCCATCACAAAGATTCCATCTACTCTTGATGAAAACACTGCCCATATTGTTCCTGATCTAAACACTGACAATATTGCTGGGTTGGTTGTTGGGGTTTTTTTTTTTTTTAGGAGAGAGAGTTAAAATGTTATTATCTCAATTAAGCAACAATTTAAGTTGGTATTCAGTATCAGTAACCACTATGTGTTGATAATGTTAACAGCGACACTGACCCAGTACTTGATCAACAGTATCAGAATTTGCAAAACATCTTTCCTTTATGGTCATGAGTGGGTCCCATCATGGAACTTTCCCCTGCCAAAATTCATTATACATCAGTAAGCAGGCCATGTTGAGGATATGAGAGAGATCAGAGTGTCCTTAGCCATGTAGCTCCGTGTCGCTCCATCAAATAAAAGCCCTAACCCTGCATATATAGATGTGATAAATGCAACTGCTACTGTTAGGAGAGGATTAAAACTACTAAAATCTATCCTCCCCCCTCTGAGATCTATCTGGAAGAGAAAATCACTCAAGACTATGGGCTGATATAACAGGCAGCTTTAACAGAATGGCCATTCGGTGCTCATAGGTTAGAGAGCAGGCAAGCATGTACACAGGGTACAGAATTACTCCTTTATAATAGGGTGAGACAAACAAAGTTCCAGGTCTGGAATTCCAAATGACAGCTCATTAACCCGGCTCTTGTTCATAATTCACTTTACCCTCCTTTAGAGAACATCTGGCAGACCAGAAGGTTGGCAGTTCAGCAGTTTGAGACCTAAGTGCCACGTGACAGAGGGAGCTCCCGTCTCTGGTCCCAGCTCCTGCCAACCTAGCAGTTCGAAAGCAAGAAACTGCAAGTAGATATAGGTATTGCTTCACTGGGAAGGTAACGGCGTTCAGAGTGCTTCGGTGTCTAGTCATGCCAGCCACATGACCACAGAAAATTCTTTGGACAGTGGAAATTCTTCAGCTTGGAAACGGAGATGAGCACTGCCCCCTAGAGTCAGATTTGACTGGCTTTCGAGCAAGGGACACCTTTACTAAGAATGGAACAGACTTTTCTACTGAGATAAGTATCCTTAGAGATCAGGAGGTCAAGGAACAGATCTCCAAGTGAGGGGTCAGAGCAGGGAAAAGCACTTTAGAACACAGTCAAAACCCCTTGAGCCAGTCTTAGACTTACTCATTATAGAGGCTTCAGATATTTGGTTAACAATGTAACTTTAGTATAGGGGTGGCCAGACTTGCTTCATGTAAGAGCCACAGACACTAAATGTCAGATGCTTGAGAGTCACAAGCTGACTTTGGAGGAAGAGGCCGGGTTGGGGGAGTGGCCCAAAAAGTGACATCAAAGGAAGGGGTGGGTTTTGGTACATGATACAACATCATCAGAAGGGTGGGGTTTAGGAAGTGTCATCACCTGACCTTTAACCTGGAAGTGACATCACAGGACATGACATCACAAAGTGATGTCACATCCTTGTGAGGCACCGACCCCCAGAGTCTCCTAGCTCCACCCCAAAAATCCCCAGATGGTAAAAACCAGAGAGAGAGAGAGAGAGAGACAGAGAGAGAGAGAGACAGACTGGATTTATACCCCGCCCTTCACCTGGAGTCTCAGAGTGGCTTACAAACTCCTTTCCCTTCCCCTCCCCACAACAGACACCCTGTGAGGTAGGTGGGGCTGAGAGCTCTTTCAAGAACTGCTCTTTCAAGGACAGCTCTGACAGAACTATGGCTTGCCCAAGGTCATCCAGCAGCTGCAAGTGGAGGAGTGGGGAATCAAACCCAGTTCTCCCAGATTAGAGTCCGCACACTTAACCACTCTCTCTGTCCCTCTCTCTCTCTCTCTCTCTCTCCAGAGCTAGAAGGGCCGTGTGGGTGATACCTTGCTCCTGCACCCCTTCTCTCTCTCTCTCTCTCTCTCTCTCTCCATCTCTCTCTCTCTCTCTTTCTGTCCATCTCTGTGTGTGTGTGTGTCTGTCCCTCTGTCCCTTTGTTCTCTTCAGGAAAAAAACCATGGTAGTATCAGGCAGAGGTTTCTAGCTATGCCCTCTTTATTTAACAGCTCAGACTGGGAGAAATGTGGAAGTGATTGGGAAGAACAACATGCACTGGCTTGTTGATTTCAGCATGTTTCTGCAGTTGTCTGATTCCTAACATGGCTAGTAATGGCAATTCTTCCCATGCTAATTTCCTCTCGGTCTGCGTCTGAGATAGCAGTTTTGAATTTGTAGACCCAGTTTTCTCAGTTTTGTGATTCTTGATTTCAGATTAGTGTCCATTTATCATTTGGCATAGGGTTTGACCCAACTGGCTGCAGCTATTTTAATTGTTTTGGGAAAGAGATGCCAAGGATTCAACGGGTCATTTCCTGCATGCAAGCAGAGCAACGCAAGTCGCGCTACCTCTGCTGCCAGATGTCGGTGGTGTCTCCTTTGCCATTGTAAAGCCAGACTTCTCCCCTCCCCCTCCCCAGCCTGGGCAGTCACATCGTGATGGTCTCACCCCTCGTCGTGTTGTTGGGAAACTCAGGTCCCAATAGGGAAGAGCACTGGGGGAGTAGGGGCTCCAGACTTCATGAGAGGTGCAGCCGCCCCAGGCTGATGGACACAGTGCAGGGAGAGACGCAGGCGGCCGAGAGAGGCAAGTGGCACTCACCGGCAGGAAGATGGCCACCATGCGGGCAAGTGCTTGCCACAGCACAGGCACGGAGTTTTGAGTGGCCAGAGAAGAGCCGTAGCCATCACCGTTGCATGTGAGTCTCCCTTCGTCCTCCACACAGATGAGGTGTTGGCTCCTGGCTGCAACCTGCTGTCACTGCTGCGTATGGAGTAGTGAGGTGGAGGAGGAGGGAGATGCTCGTAGTCCCCCTCGCAGGCAGCAACCAGCCGCTCTCACTTGTCCGTTCTCCAGGAAATGTTGCCCTGACCCTCTCTGCCCATAGGGGGGGCCACTCACCCTCGCCTTGTGCCTTCCTCTTGGCAGTGAAATGGATGCAGTGACCGACAGGGGGAGCCCAAGGGAAGGGTTTCTGCTGGAAAGGGGGGCCTCCACACCAGTCAGTGCCTCTTCCTGGTGGTATAAGGTGGGGGGGCAATGGGGGAGACTACTAGGCTCAGCAGGGGAGGGTGGGAAGTCAGGGGGAGGAGTTCTGATGGAACTGGACAGTTCCTAATGTTTGTGTTGTACAGCGCTTTGTGTCTTTCTCATTCATAGGGAAGTGTGTTATAAGAAATGACATTTGGCAAGCTTAAGCATTACTCCAAGTATGTTATGAACAAGCTAGTGGCGATGGAGGGGCAGAGCAGGGGGTTCATCAGCGGGCCAGCGCTTTTCTGAAGGTGGCGCTATAGGCAACTGCCTAACTCGGCTATATGGATGCACCGGCCCTGAATGAGGGACAGAGAGAAACAGAGGGAAATAGAGAGAAAGGGATAGGGAAACAGAGGGACAGAGAGAGACACAGAGGGGCACAGAGAGAGACAGAGAGACAACCCTGAAAGCAGCCACCAGCCTGGGTGTTCTCTGAAGCCTCCCTGCCACCCCAAAAGCAGTCCCCACCAGCCTGCTGGCCTCACCAGAGCTCCAGTCTGGCCGCGGCCAGCCTGGGTGCTCTCTGAAGCCCCCACCCCAAAAGCAGTCCCCCGCCAGACTGCCAGCCTCTCTGTCACCCCCCGCCCTGAATGCATTCCCCTCCAGCCCACTGGCCTCACCCCTCCACTGCCCAAACAGCAGCCCCTCCACCCCCCACACCAGAGCACCTAAGCCGCCCATGGCCTGGGCACCCTTGGCTCCCACCCACCCCGCCTGAAGCAAGTCCCCACCAACCCCCGCACTGGAGCGCCCAAGCCACCTACGGTCTGGGTGCCCTCGGCACCAACCCACCCACCTAAAACAAGCCCCCATCCCCCCACCAACTTACCTTTCTGGCTGGTGGCATCCCACCAGAGCACCCAAGCTGCCCGTGGCCTGGGTGCCCTCGCCTCCCACCCTCCCCACCAAAGCAAGCCCCCGTTCCCCCACACCGGAGAGCCCAAGCTGCCCTCGCCTACCATCCTTCCCACCCAAAGCAAGCCCCCGCCGCCCACCAATTTACGCTTCTTCTGGCTGGTGGTGGTGGCAGTGGAATCAAGTAGAGGCAGCATGTGCTACCTCCCGCTCCTCCTGAGGGCTGCTGGGAGCTGTGGGCGGGGCTTAGGCCAGCGTGCAAGCTCTGGCTGCCCATCTACCCAGCAAAAAAAAGTTTTTTAAAAACCCTTCCACTTTCAAAGCGGGGAGGGGGACATGGGGGGGACTAAAATGTACTCCCAGAACACCGTTCCTGTGTGTTCTGGCTCGAAATGAGCCCTGGGCTGCCCATCCGCCCAGCAGATCAGTTAAAAACCCTTCCACTTTCAAAGCGGGGAGGGGGACATGGGGGGGGGGTTTGCAAGCATCACAAGCTGCACCACAGGGCTCCATGAGCTGCATGCAGCTTGCAAGCCGCAGTTTGGCAGTTTTCATCCCCCCCCCCACCAGTGAAAGCATTTCCTGAGAGTAAGCATTTATGTGGAGGAATGGCAGGGGTAGTGTTTGCCTGACTTCTTTTTCTTCCCATTGTTTGTCTGTTCAGTTAGACAATAGAAAAGGGTCAAGCAGCCTCCCATTCAAATTTTGCATGCTGAAAAATTTCAGTGAAAGAAAGAAACAGAGACAAGATGCACAAAGCTTCATGTAATGTAGCACTGAGCCTGGAGAGGAAAGGTATAAAAATACTCCAGACATGATCAGTTTTCTTTTTAAAAAATCAGTACTTATGTGCAGTTCTGGTAGATCCAGCTTAGAATGCTACAGGTTCATAGCTGAACATTGTGGCCTGTCACAGAGCCATTATCTCCTGTTATTCAAACCTGTTTCCATCTCAGCTACTCTGGAGGATGAATGCCTGGTCTACAGCCAGGCAGACTGGAGGCTAAATGACAAAACCTGACCTACAATCTTCTGCCTACCTATGAAGGTGATTTTAGGTTATTGTCTGAGCCCTGACAGAGCACAAATTACACGTTTATCATCTGCAGTTGTAATTTTACACAGATACCTGTGATGTGAAATATCATTTTACCATACCTTGTTATGTTCAGTGCCTTTAGATATCTGCTGTGCTTTTTTATACAAGACTTTGGCTGCTGATTTTATCTCAAAAGGTAGCCTTTTACAGCCAATTACCACTTGGTTTTCTTTCTGTAAAAAGAAAGGGCATCTGAAGCATGAATAACCCCTCCAAACCCGCCCCCCCAAAATTTTTTGATTTTGTGGTGATTTTTTTGTCCCAGACAACATAAATGTCCCATTAGATTTTGCAAAGGAAAACTGTTCTAGGGAAACACAGGCATAAAGTGTTATAAATAGTCTGCAGGGAGTGCCAAAGAGGGAGCATTTACCATACTACAGACAAGATATATGCTTGGGGTGACCCCCCCCCCATGCTACAAACTTTAGTAATCAGAAGTTTGAAACAGGCTCTGGGTGCTGTGGAATGCATTGACTTCTGCCTCTACAAACATGGATTTTTATGTGGTGACGTTTTATTAGGCATGGGCATGAACTGGCTCATGAACTAAAGTTTGTGATGAATTTTGGCCGGTTTGTGGTTTGCGAATTGAAGTTTGTGGCAGGTCAATAGGCAAAAACTTTCCACAAACTTTCAAGCAGTTTGTAACAGTTCATGAATAGGAACATTTCCAGACAGTCTCCAGTCAATCAAAATGTTTACCACACTTCAAAGGCAGGGTGAGGTTCCTTGTGCATTTGGTGTGGGTAGCTTGCAGGTGGTACATTCTATACACTTTTGAACCTATGCCTGACTTTCCCCCAAAAGCACTTTCCTGGGGGCATATTCTTTGGGGGGCCCACTTGAACCCCCTAAGTCCAATCTGCACATAACTTGGAGGGCATGTAGAGGAGCATCAGGGGGAGGTCCCTTGTGAGTTTGATGACTCTAGCTTGCACAGAGTATGTCCTATACACTCCTGAACCCCCTGAACCTGCACCTGTCATTTCCCCAGAAAGCACTTTCCTTGGGTCACCTTCTTTGGGGGGCCATAACTCAATCTCCACAAATCCAATCCTCACCAAACTTGGAGGGCAGGTAGGGGAGAGTCAGCCAGAGATCCCTTTTGAGTTTGGTGTGTCTAGCACACTGGGGGGCACTCTACTGCATCATGAACCTCACAAACCAAACTGGTTCATTTGGCGCCTAAAAGTTTATGATGGTTTGTGGCTAATGAAGTGGACATGCCATGAACCATGTACAGAAATGAACTACATTTTCCTGGTTTGTGCCCATCCCTACATTTCCTCACTATACACTAGCCTGGATCCAGTGCAGCATTCCTGTGGGCACAAGGAGTTCCATCTATGGGGCATGACTTTCTCAGCTCCCCCCCTCCGTCAGCAGCCCCAAACACTCCCTGAAATCCTGCTTTTGGGAGAGAGGGGACACCATAGGAGCAAGATTTAGAGCGGCATTGGAGCTAGAAATTCTACAGTGGATATACCCCATTGGAATGTAGCTTTTTTAGTGATCTGCATGTGTTAAGTGCCATCAAATAGTTTCTGACTTATGGCAACCCTATGAATTAATGACCTCTAAAATGTCCTGTCATTAACAGCCTTGTTCAAGTCTGATGGCTGTGGCTTCCTTGATAGAGTCAATCCATATTGTGTCGGATCTTCCTCTTTTCCTGCTGCCTTCAACTTTTCTTGGTATTATTGTCTTGTCCAGTGTCTCTTGTCTTCTCATAATGTGATCCAAGTAGGATAGCCTCAGTTTATTCATTTGAGTTTCTAGGGGGAGTCCAAGCTTGATTTGATCTAGAAACTACTGATTTATCTTTTTGGAGCGCCATGGTATCTGTAAAACTCTCTTCCAACACCATATTTCAAAAGAAATAGACCCCTAATACAAATTGTGTACGTTTATTTTTTCTTTACACTTCTGTATGATTAAAAGTAAACTTTTGTGGAATTTGCCAACTTTTAGTTGATTTAACTGGTGTGGAGAAATATTTAGCACTAGCCACATTGTCAGGAAAAATCCCATCCCTAGTGGCAGGGAAAAGTATTTCCTTTTAACATATTTATTCAATTCCTTTGGATTGAGATACAAGCAGTCCTTTATTTCAGGAATAATGAATGCATACATTCTGTAAATTCCTCTATCTTTTACCAAGGGGTTGAGTTCATCTGTCAAATCTTTGATTAATAGAATCTTTCTATGGGTAGCTATGATAACCTGATTAGGTTCTAAGACCCCTATTTTGTACTTTGTGGCTAATTAAAGTACACCCTCAAATATGTTTGGAAATTATTCCCTTTGTGAGGGGCTGTGATTCCGTAGCAGAGCATCTGCTTTTCATGCAGAAGATCCCAAGTTCAGTCTCTGGGAGCCTTCAGTCAACAGGATCTGGTGGTAGTTAATGTGAAAGACTCCTGCCTGAGACCCTGGAGAGCTACTGCGAAGCAAAATAGTTGATACTGACCTTGATAGATCAGTACCTGGCTCAGTATAAGGTGTCACTGTCTTCAACAGTTGTCCCCTATGGGCTGCCTAATCATTTGATAATACCTAATGTTTTCAATTCAGATCCTGTGACTTCTGCATATTTTGCTTGTCATTCCACTGTTACTTACAGGTTATTTTTTACTTTTAGTAGGAATGGTTTCCCCATTGCATCCTTTCATTTAGGTGAACAAAATAACATTTATCTGTGTCCCCAGTGTCATATATATATGTGTGTGTGTGTGTGTGTGTGTGTGTGTGTAAATACTTTATTTTTCATTTGCTATCAGTCATAATGAATAGAGCTGAAGAGAATACAAGATTTGTATTATAAAGCTAGAAAGATCAAAGAAACCACACAAGATTAATAAAACAGCAGAAAAATTAATGATTTGAAACAGTCAGCATGCAATCAATAGAATAAACATCTAAATTAATGTTGGTGTCTTTTAGCTGAAGCTAAAAGCCAGCCACTGATCTTTATTTGGATTTGCCAATAGTTAATTATTATGAAGTCCAACCATTGTGTATATCCGTCCAGAAATTGATGAAAAAACTGAATGTTTCTTCAGAATCTGGATGCTTTAAGATGTAGAAGAGTATAACCATGTTCTAATTGATTGGTGTTCTGTTGCCTTCATTTTAATCCATTCGTTCTTTTTGGTTTCACTGAGATAGTTGTTCTTCAGTGCTGTCTTCACTATGATCCTTCTGCACCATGGTTGTAGCTTCCTGCCCTGAACTTGTTGCTTCTCATTGCAGACTCTAACAAAATGGTCACACAGAAAGTAGTGTCTGCCCCGTGTAAGATGCCGTGAAGTTCAGTGTAGAGAGGGAAACCATGTGCATCTTCTCCTGTTCCCTGTCTGATCTGGGTATTGTTTGTCTCTGACTTTCATGCTCCTTTAGTTTGTTGCTTGCTTCACACATGCTGCCTTATCTACAGTCTGGCCATTCTGTTTACAGTAAAGACACCAGAGTCTTCTATTTTATTTTTAGCCTAATACAGGTATTCTCAGTGTGACAGAAACCCTAAAAATTGCTAAGGCTCAAGAGTGCCAACTAAAGTGTTTGGGATCTTGGACTCCTGTAAGTTCCATCAGAATGAGCCATTTGCTTCCGTTCCACATCCTGGTGTCAAACTCAGGTCTCATTTGCCATGGGTTTCTTAACTGTCAGTCTGTCTTTGGTTCTGTATGCTTATTGTCCTATTTTATTCCAGCTGGGGGAGAGGAGTATGTGAGTGTGTAAGGGTGTGTGTGTGGAGCTGCTTTGCTGGGAGTTGCGCTAGCTTGTAACTGCATCTATGCGGGGCCTCCCTTCCATGGGAAGAATGTGTGCTTGACCTTGAGTATCAGACACTGTTAGATAATGTTGCTTGCAGGTCCTGGAGGCGGGTTAACAGTGCACGGTAGATTTTGGTGGGCTGGATGTATTGGTGTGATTGGAATGGTCATAAGGGGTGTTGTTGTTGTTTGAATTATGTATAATATGAGAACTGGTGCCAAGGGAGTCAGTTCTGACACAGATCGTCTATGCTTGAGACCTCTCTATCTCTCAATAAACAAATTATTGCCAAGAGAGTGTTGTTGAGAGTGAGTTTCTTCAAGATATGACACCTGGAAGACTCAATCCCCTTTGGACAAAGGACAATTTGGTTTGGACCAGTCCACCTTGTCGTGGAAGTTCAGAGCCATTATCAGGTGCTTGATGGAATTGGTAAAAGTAGCCTCTGACACTAGAGATAGAGCTTTGCATGGGATTTGCTAATGCTGTTTGTAACTCTTAGAAAAGAGTTGGCTTAGGTCAAGTTGCATTTGCCATAAATATCTGGACATTTGCCTTCAGTTTCCAGCCCTCAGAGGAAACTAACTCCACAGAAAGTTAGGTAGAGGTTAAGGACTCCTTTGACTTCTTGTTACTGCAAAGAACTCTGCACATGCTCTGAGGAACCAGTCACAGCCCAGGTAATATGTGTTTAACTTAGCTAGTTCAACTGTATTGGTTTTCATTTGAACATCTCTGTGCTGTGTTGCTATGTGCTTCCCTTTTTTGCCCTTTTCCACCCCATTTTGAAATCTGACTACCTGTTTCCTTTTCCTGTTTTTTGTAATAAAACATTTTTTAAAAAAAATAATAAAGACCCTTTTTTTTTTGCTTCACTTAGTACAATTTATTTATCTGGGATACTTCTCTTAACATCTTCCTCACATGCTAGACTGCACAGGTGCTACTAGGTTGGTTATAAGGAATTTTCTAGTGTCTCTACCCAGTCACTGTTATTGCTTAAGTACTGTGTTGGAAGACTACCTTCTCAGTGTTCTCAGCAGAGCCTGAGTGGGAATCCTTGGTTTCAGGGAGTTTCCCAGCAAGGGAAGACACCATTTCCTCCTTCCTGCCAAAACACACAGCTTTTTCAGTTTTTATTCTCTAATGACAATTACCATCTAATTTCTTATGATGGTGTCTGTTAACTGCTCATAGCTGCAGTTTTGACTCATCCCCTTCAAGTCTTTTAGAAAAACCCAGACTGTTTATCTTCCCTTCGAGTACTCCCAAAAAATGTAAATGCATCATTTGGTTTTGGAATTCTTTTTTCTTTAAATTCTGAATAATGATATCTTACGTTTCCCGCTCAGACAGGCATGCTATTAAAAACCAGCAACTGGTTCTAGTCCTGTAACAATCAAAAATATAGCTACTTTCCCCTTAACCTCTTTCTCTTCCTAAACAGTGCCATGCAAATACTTCTATGTTCAAATAGCAATTTGTGATGAAATTGCAATCAAATTGTAAGCTATACCCTTGAACACTCAGAAAATTCTCTTTATATCAAGCACTTAAAATTATTTTAAACTGGATATTTTCCATAAGTGTGTTCTCATACTAATTCCCTATGGCTGTCCCTGTTATTCTCCCTCCACCAGTCCATTTTACTTGTTAGGTGCTTCTTGGTTTCCTCAACCCTGCTTGAAGAGAGAAAAATCTGCATTTGTCTTTCCAATATCCTGATGTGCATTTTGCTGCCTGATTCCCATCTCAACCATGTTCATGTTCACTGACTGTTTCTAAATTTGATCACAAATATTTTGCGCAGTAAATTCTGAGCACGCACCAACGTAATGAATGCCACTGAAAGCACAAGGACAAAATCAGCAATACATTAAAAAATGAAGTTGATTTTCAATAACACGTGACTTGTCTGTGATGGCCCAGAGGCATATGCAATTCAACCAAACCAATTGATTATCAACATGTGCCAACAGAAAGTATCCAACCAGTCACCATACTGAATGCTGCCAACTGTACAGACACAAAACCAATTAAAATAGTGGGCAAATTGTGAACAAATTGTCAATGCAATCATATGGGAGATGCAATCCAAGTTATAACAGACAGTGAGAGCCAGGTAAATCTAATTTTTGAATGAATTCGCAAAAACTGAAGCATCATTGCTCATAACTTGCTGTCTTGTATATATGTGACAATGGGGAAAGGTTGTGCAGCATTTCTTTGGGGGCCTTCAGATGCTCTGTCTCAGCTAGCTTCCTGTATTATTCAAAATAGCCTTTCCTTGAATTAAACTTTTATTTGTTGTAATCAAATGGCATACATATAAGTATTTCTGTCTAATATATAACCACAGTATTATAACTGAGTTCAGTATTCAAAAATAAGTATAACACAAGCATAGAACACGATGTGGCTGACATAACTCAAAAGAAGTAATCATATACAGTACAACAGTATTAGCAGTACTAGAAGAAGAAGAGATTGGATTTATACCCTGCCCTTCATTACCCAAAGGTGTCTCAGAATGGCTTACAAACTCCTTTCCCTTCCCCTCCCCACAACAGACACCCTGTGAGGTAGGTGGGGCTGAGAGAGCTCTTGACAGAAACTGCTCTTTTTCAACAACAGTTCTTATCAGAACTACGGCTTGCCCAAGGTTGTCCAGCCAGGTGCAAGTGGAGGAGTGGGGAATCAAACCCGGTTCTCCCAGATTAGAGTCCGTGCACTTAACCACTACACCAAACTGGCTCTCTCTTTTTTTCCTAGAATTTTCTAGAATTTTTGTCTAGAATTAGGTCTGGTTTACTAGCTTTGTTTTTCTTTAAAGTTTATTCAATAAACAACCTGGAGCATTGGTATGATGATTTGAATTACCAGGTCATAGGGGTGCAAGTTACTATAGGTCATAATAAAGTCAAAAATAGATCAGCAGTTTATAAAGGGGATTTTTTGGAATCACTTCAACCTCAGCCATATAAGTAATGAACGGATACCAAGTCTCAATGAACGTGGTTTTTGATTTATGTGACGGCGTGCATGAGGTGTGGAGTGAAATCTTGCCCATGATGAAATGATTCCATAAATGATCTTGCCAGGATTCTATCATGGATGGGGACTTGTCAAGCCAGTTAGCCACTATTGTGGTTTGTGCTACAGCCAGTAAAGTGTGAATTAGTACAGTCTTGCTCTTGTTTCCATGCGAGTCTGACCAGTTGTTCAAGAGCAAAGTTTCTGGTAAAAGAGGTAGGTTTACCTGTGTAATTAATTGTATGTGATGTATGATTTGTGTCCAGAAGGTTTGTATGTGAGGACATGACCACCAGCAGTGGATAAAATCCGCTTTCTGACCACAGTTTTTGTTGCAAACCATGTCTTTTTTCATGTGATGTAAGGTAGCTGGAGGTATATACCATCTCAGAACGGTCTTAATAGTTTGAAAACGGATATTAAAAATTGCCGAAGAAAGGTTTGGAGAGGCCCATATATGGTCCTAGTCTTTTTCTTCTAATCGGTTTTCACAGTCTCAGCACCACAGCTTTTGGTACATACGAGTTTTTTCCCCATCCACTGCATTCAAAAGTCTGTATATTTTGGAGAGTAAACCAGATGAGTGTGTCTCCAATTTATCCAGGTGTTGTTTGAAGACTGCGGTCTAGCCATTGCTTCTGAAATTTGTGAAGATTCCATCATGTGTTTAATTTGTAGATATTGGAACCACATTATTTTCTTCCCTACTTTCTTTTCTAATTGTACCTTTTCCAGAATTTTTTTTTTATGTTGTAGGTCTGCGATATGTAGTTTTATTTAATTTATTAAAATGGGGACCGTCTTTACATTAAAACCAGTTTAAAACTGTCTGCTTTGACCTGGACTTTGTTTCTTCAACCATATTGTCTAAGATTAGCTGAAACCAATTTAGATGGGTAGTTTCAAGAACAAAATTTGAGTCCAGTGATACCTTTAAGACCTAAAGTTTAATTCTGGGTATAAGCTCTTGTGTATCTAATGAAGTGTGCATGCACACCAAAGCTTATACCCAAAATTAAACTTTGTTGGTCTTAAAGGTATCACTGGACTCAAACTTTGTTCTGGAACCAGTTCAGTTTGTTAACATGAATGCTCTTCAAAGGAGGCTAGGTTGTTTGCCCAACAAATATCACACTAGCTACTCCGAATGTATAAATGTACCAAGATTCCTACACTGATGTGTCTTTCATCTACATATTTCAGCTAGCTCTGCAGCCCTGCAGGAAATCTGGACAATGTATCCTCATTTGAACTTCCCAGCCAAAGCTCCAAGTAGTCAGGGCTCCTGCAAACTTTCAAAAGGTGAGGTACAACACTCTGGAAAATAATGTTAGAATTTTAAAAATAATTTTATGACAATTGCATGAAACAAGGCCTTAAAATATATTAGGTTTCATGTCCTTTTTCACATCAGAGCTGTACTATGATAAAAATGTGAAGGATATTAAAGTCTACAAATAATTATTTATGGTGGATTGGAGAGAGAACTGTATTAATTCCATGGATATAAAGGGGGTTTGTGAGATATTGTGGTATACTCCTGATTCTAGTCGACTAACTAAAAGCATACCTGCACAATTGAACTTTTAATCTTTATTTAATATGAATTTGTCATGCATCTTGTTTTTGCAGTCTGCTGAATTTCAACCAAGGACATACCAGTTACCATGATGAACATCTTAACATGATGATAATATTTCAGTTTCTAGTACAATAAACTGTGAAGAACGAAGCAAGAAAACCTTGACCTCTTCCATTACAGTTGTCTCATTATGTGCAGAGAAGCTATCTTGTTTGTATACATTCTTTAGACTATTGGCAGAAAGTGTGATTTGCTCCTGTTCATTGCATGACCAGTTTGTTCAAAGAGAATCCAGTTCTCCAGGTGTTCTCAGAAGATTTGTTTTAAAAGGACTATCAAGTGACTAGGGTCACACCAACCTCCAAATGGAGTCTGAAGTTCTCCTGGAATTACAGTGATCTCCAGACTACAGAGATCAGTTCTCTTGTAGAAAATGGCAACTTTGAAGGCCAGACTCTATGGCATAACACTCCTGTAAAGCACTTTCCTCTCCAAAACTCCACCCTTCCCAGGCACCACCTCCAAATCTCCAGCAGTTTCCCAAACTGGAGCTGACAGCCCTACCTGTAATGTATTCAATAGCTGCCATTGAATGCATGATGTATGTGAAACATCTAATTGACTTGCCATGTTGAGCTTCGTCCTGGGCTAGGATCCAAATCCATCCAATCGCATTGCTAGCCCAGGAAGCACCTAGCCAATCACCTTACAGCAAGCAAGCTCCCTAAGCGGGAACGTCCGTGATTGGTCCTTATATGAACAACCATATTGGTTGGTATTTGTACAGTGGGTGTAGCTACATTAGCCGGGAGAGTTTAAAAGCAGGACAACTGCAATGTAAAAGCTGAACTGTTCTGTTCTGGCTATCAGATGTTGATCCATGTTGGAGTTGTGTTCCAAGTTGAAGAATAACGTTGTGTTCTTGCTGAATCACTCTCCGACTTCTTTGTTAAACGAGCAACTTTACACTACCATTGGCCAAAAAGTAAAGCCATCTGGAATAGAGATAAAAGAAGAGGGTTCTATGACTAAGTTATAGAGACAAGAGTCTAATAGCTGTTTTGATAGAAAAATACAAAATATTCATGATACAAAATATGTACAATACGTGTTCAAATAAAGTTTTACATGTCTAGAAACCTTCATGGGTGTTTTGTTTTGACACAAATGGATTCCTTGACCAAAACACTTCTACATATGAGAGCCAGTTTGGTGTAGTGGTTAAGTGTGCGGACTCTAATCTGGGAGAACCGGGTTTGATTCCCCACTCCTCCACTTGCACCTGGCTGGATGACCTTGGGCAAGCCGTAGCTCTGATAAGAGCTGTTCTTGAAAAAGAGCAGTTTCTGTCAAGATCTCTCTCAGCCCCACCTACCTCACAGGGTGTCTGTTGTGGGGAGGGGAAGGGAAAGTAGTTTGTAAGCCACTCTGAGACTCCTTTGGATAGTGAAGGGTGGGGTATAAATCCAATCTCTTCTTCTACATAGACAACCCCCCCCCAAAAAAAAACATTTTGAGCTTATAATGGAAATGTGTTAAAATTATAGCTTGATAGTGGCCATCTTGCATTTTTCACCTAGCAAACTTTCCTCAAAGTTGGTGGGAAGTTGCCTTAGCCCAAGCCATCTAAGGAATCAAGCAACTCCCCCCCATACTGTGGAATGTTATCATTTTTGCCTCTTCTGCCTTGTATTCACTTATCTTAAATGTGTGAATACGAAGTGAAAAGAAAATTCACAATAAATACACAGTAAGGAAAAATGGTTGAGATACAACCAAGAGAGACAGAACAATGAAATGCACAGCTTGACGTTGGTGTAAAGCATATTCTAAGCAGTCACTGAGTGTTGATTTGGATGGTACCCAGAAGCAAAGATTTTAAAACTATGAATCATATGCGCTTCTGAATCCCGGCTTCTTATATAACATTAAAAGTGCACAGATTAATTTAAGGTAAGATGTTTGTGTTCCAGAAATTCAGAAAAGCAGAGATTCAGAAGCACAGTGGCTCATACTTCTGAAATGTCCCACTGTATGTAAATGGATTTTCCTGGAATATGTCCTGGGATCAGCTGGTGCAGTCAGCCCTGCAAAATGATAGCTCATTTTAGTAGTTTCCCTAATTAGGAATTCATTTCCACATGTTAAAAAGTATTGAAATGATCTTTTTAGCTAGAATTAACAAAATCAAGATGTCCAAAGAAGAACTTTCTATTCTGTAATATATTTATCTTTATTTCCAGAAATACTTTTTCTGAATGATAAAAAAATATTCCCAGTTTTATTTCGGAACATAAAAAACCTAGGATTAATTCAAGACCGCTTGAGATCAATGGGAAGAAGAGTGATGTCATGCACCAAACATACATTTATAAGTGAGGGACAATGCTCCCTATAAGCTGTGGAGTCTTGTGAGCAAAAATTCTACTTTGTGAGCTACTGCTATTAAAGTTGTAAGCAAAACATTTGGCTACTGCATAAAGTAGCTTGCTCTGGAGCCATCCTTCCTGAATTAAGGCAAAAATGTGTGAGCCGGAGGCTAAAAAACTATGTGTTAGCACACACTAACTCATCTTAGAGGGAACACTGGTTGGGGACTAAGTTAGGGGGAATCTCATTCCCTCAGTGGTATTCCTCCCTGCACTGTCTCCACTTTCCCTTTTCTTAGCCTCCATAATTTGTTTCTCCCCTTTCCAAGTTTCCTTCCTTTCATCCAAGCTGTAACTCCATCTGCTTTTGCTCCATATTACTCCCTTCACCACTTTCCTTAAATTTCAAAATGAAATTGTGGAAGCTATTTTGTATTACCTAGCGACCACAGACAGCATTGATGATATTGTCTGAAGTTGCCTAGGCAATCCAAAATGGCTGCTGAGATTTTATGAGGCGGGTTTACATGACCTGTAAGCTTTTCTGGGCATATTAACTCTGGTTCCAAACTTGACTAGCATCACTGTAATGTATTCAGCCTGACATGCCCGGACTTGCCCGGGCTGGCCAGGCACAATTCCTATGTTAGCTTCAGTCGAAAGTCAAAGGATCTGGAGGATCCTAGCCGGCCCTATCAAAAGGGCTAGCTTCCCTGCCGGGAGACCAATGGTCACCCGGTTACTGTAAATAGCCTATCGGGAGTAGGGGGTGTGTTTAGGTATGCTTGGTGGCGGGTTTTCTGAACATATATAAACCGGCCTGCGAGCCGGTCAGTTGTCTTTGTCCTGAACTAAATAAAGGTATGCTTAGCTGAAATCACTCTCCGTCTGCATACTTTTCACTGGCGATGAAGGTGGGATTCACGACCCCATGAACAAAGACCCGGACGCCGGCACGAGCGCTGCGCCGAGCACCGACGCCGAGACCTCCGGGAACCGCGCCGCTTCGCACCCCAGCTCTCCGGCGACCGCTCAT
>NW_015172606.1:181884-182030 GCF_001447785.1 Gekko japonicus | reverse complement strand
GACGCCGAATCCCTGCCGACTGCCTTGCCCCTTCCCGATTTACTTCCAGGCAGCAGGAGGGCCCCGATCCCTCCAGCCCCTTTTTGCGCTTCCCCTCGAGCAGCTGCTGCTGCTGTGCCTTCTCGTGCAGATAAGCTGATGGGATT
>NW_015172606.1:181563-181772 GCF_001447785.1 Gekko japonicus | reverse complement strand
GAACTACGGCCGGGGGGACAAATGGATCCCAGCCCGAGTCATTCGGGTAAAGGGCCCTCGTTCGTACGAGGTCTCCAGCGAGGATGGCCAAATCCTCCACCGGCACATTGATCAGCTGCGCCGCCGCACGCTACAACTGGACCTCGAGGATCCGGACGAGGCCCCGGAGCCGGAGCCACCGGGCTCACTTCTGGGACCTGACCCACCGC